>NC_041388.1:230521773-230530285 GCF_002162155.2 Triticum dicoccoides | reverse complement strand
CCGCCGCCGAGCTCCCTCGCCGCCGCCTCTCGCCGGCAACCGCGCCGCTCGGCTGGCCCCGACCTCCTCGCGCCCTCCTCCGTCCTCTCCGGTCATCGCCGGAGTCGCGAGCTCGCCGAAGAGATCTGCCGCCCGGATCTGGTGAGGCTGGACCAGATCCACCAACGCATCGAACCAAACAGCCTCCCCGCGTCCCGATCCGCTCCGTCCCGGAGCCCTCCGTCCCGCGTTGACTTTCGCGGAGGTAAAATTTCACCAAGTCCCCGAGATTTCCAGTTTCAAATGCCCATGTTCATCACGTCGTAACTCCGCATCTGTAACTCCGTTTTGGGCGTGTAGCATATCAAAATGTTCGTATCGGAGAGTAGATCATTTCATCTCATTGCATCATTTTCATTTGAGTTCATCTTGATGCCCGAAATTCCGTTGGAAGAGAGCTATTTGAGTTAATTGTCAGATCTCCTGCATCAAATAGCTATTTGTCATTTTTGCCATGATTAATGTGTGCATGATATGCTCCTGAGCTCTACATGTATTTTGTTATATGCTTTGCCATATTTTCAGTGGTGCTATCCATGTATTTTTGTGATGTGTGTGGTGACTAGCACAAGCTTGCAAAGTGGTGCATTCGTTAATGCTGATTTCAGGGACTTAGCAATTCCACTAAGTCCTTGATCTGTTTATCTCATTATGCCAGATGTTCATGTTGTTTCCTAGTGATCTGTGCCTCTTTTGAGGATGATCAGTAAGGATGATTTGTTAATCTTGTAGTGCTCTATCCATCCATGTCTTTTTTTGCAATTATGGAGCACCCTAGCTTGAGTCAATCGAGCTCTACTTTTGCTATTTCGTGAATCTGGGCAGATTGTCTACTTGTTAGCGATTTTGCCGAGGATGTTGTAGTTGATCCGTGCATGCTATCTTATTGTTCTTGCCATTTCTAGCTTGTATAATGTGCATTCTTGATGGGTGTATGCTTAGATTGTCATTACTTGCTCTGTAGTGAGTGCATCGAGCTCGTAAACATGCCTACTTGATATCTGTTTCAGCATGCTCCAGTTTTCGCAAAGTCTGAGAACTGATTATGTTTTTGCCATGTTCACGTGCTTGCAAATGTATTTTCTAATCCCTTTTGGCTCAAGGTCACTAAGGGACTTTTGTTAAGCTCTTTGAGTAGCTCCATGCCATGCTTTACTTTGCCATGTTCAGGTCCTGTAGCATATAGTTTTCATGCTCCTAAGTGTGCTACCTGATCTGAAATTCTAGGCTTGTCTTAATTTCACTAAGTCTGAAACCTGTTTACCGTTTGCTCTTTTGCCATGCTTGTTTGAACCTGTTATTGGATGAATTAGCCGTAGCTCAGTGTTCATCTTTTGTTAAGCATCATGAATGGATCCCTGCCATGTATTTTGTTGCCATGTTTGTGTGTTGTAGCATGTTTAACTTGTTGCATTTAGATGGCTACTTGCTGTATATCGCAGACCGGTATCATATTTGATTTGCTCGCCATTTCCAAACCGTAACTCCGTTTCTGGCGATCTTTAAATCATTTTCAAGCGGAATCACCTCACCTTTCCAGTGGCACACTTGGATTTCCAAGTTGAGGCCAGGTTCATTCATTCCCTTGCAAATCATGCATACGCATCGCATACCGCATCTCGCATATCATACCATGTTCTTGTGTTGGTTGTTTACTATGTTGTGTGCTTCTTTCCGGTGCTTGCTTCTTCGGGTTGGATCCGGTAACGTCATGTTGTGAGGACCCATTCGTCTACGTCCGTTTGTCTTCTTCATGGACTCGTTCTTCTTCCTTGCGGGATTTCAGGCAAGATGACCATACCCTCTAAATCACTTCTATCTTTGCTTGCTAGTTGCTCGCTCTTTGCTATGCCTATGCTGCGATACCTACCACTTGCTTATTATGCCTCCCATATTGTTGAACCAAGCCTCTAACCCACCTTGTCCTAGCAAACCGTTGTTTGGCTATGTTACCGCTTTGCTCAGCCCCTCTTATAGCGTTATTAATTGCAGGTGAAGATTGAAGTTTGTTCCTTGTTGGAACATGGAGATGTTGTTCCTTGTTGGAATAGTTTACTTGTTGGGATATCACAATATATCTTATTTAATTAATGCATCTATATACTTGGTAAAGGGTGGAAGGCTCGTCCTTATGCCTGGTGTTTTGTTCCACTCTTGCCGCCCTAGTTTCCGTCATATCGGTGTTATGTTCCCGGATTTTGCGTTCCTTACGCGGATGGGTTATAATGGGAACCCCTTGACAATTCGCTTTGAATAAAACTCCTCCAGCAAGGCCCAACCTTGGTTTTCCCATTCGCCACCTAGCCTCTTTTTTTCCCTTGGGTTAGGCCAGCCCAAGGGTCATCTTATTTTAACCCCCCCCGGGCCAGTGCTTGTCTAAGTGTTGGTCCAACCCAGAGCACCGTGCGGGGCCGTCCCTTGGCAACTTGGGTTACGTTGGCTCCCGTAAGCTTAGCTTATCCGGTGTGCCCTGAGAACGAGATATGTGCAGCTCCTATCGGAATTGTCGGCACAGCGGGTGGTCTTGCTGGACTTGTTTTACCATTGTCGAGGATGTCTTTTAGAACCGGGATACCGAGTCTGATCGGAACGTCTCGGGAGGAGGTCTATTCCTTCATTGACCGTGAGAGCCTGTGATGGGCTAAGTTGGGACACCCCTGTAGGGTTTTGAACTTTCGAAAGCCGTGCCCGCGGTTATGGACATATGGGAATTTTTTAATGTCCGGTTGTAGAAAACCTGTAGATGATCTTAATTAAAACACATCAACCGCGTGTGTAACCATGATGGTCTCTTTCCGGCGGAGTCCGGGAAGTGAACACGGTGTTGGAGTTATGCTTGACGTAGGTTGTTCTAGGATCACTTCTTGATCATACTTTTATCGATCGTGCTTTGCCTTCTCTTCTCGCTCTCATTTGCGTATGTTAGCCACCATATATGCTAGTTGCTTGCTGCAGCTCCACCTCATACCTTTACCTTACCCATAAGCTTAAATAGTCTTGATCACGAGGGTGTGAGATTGCTGAGTCCCCGTGACTCACAGATTACTTCCAAAACCAGCTTGCAGGTGCCGATGAGTCCGTGCAGATGACGCAACCAAGCTCAAGGAGGAGCTCGACGAAGATCTTGTCCTTTGTGTTGTTTCGTTCTAGTTGATCAGTAGTGGAGCCCAGTTGGGGTCGATCGGGGACCGAGTCGCATTTGGGGTTCTTCTTTTATTTTGGTTCCGTAGTCGGACCTTGATTTGTATTTGGATGATGTATTGCTTTATTCATGTAATTGTGTGAAGTGGCGATTGTAAGCCAACTATGTAACTCTTTCCCTTATGTATTACATTGGTTGTGTGAAGATTACCTCACTTGCGACATTGCTTTCAATGCGGTTATGCCTCTAAGTCGTGCTTCGACACGTGGGAGATATAGCCGCATCGAGGGCGTTACAATAATATTATGGCTAATTATTCTCAATGGCACACTGAAAGACCTACTAATAAGAAAGTGCATGCGATAGAAGAAATTAATGATTTGAGTGGAAAGATGGATGAACTTATGAAATTATTTGCTAATAAAAGTGTTTCTTCTCATCCTAATGATATGCCTTTGTCTACTTTGATTGAGAATAATAATGAATCTTTGGATGTGAATTTTGTTGGTAGGAATAATTTTGGTAACAACGCGTATAGAGGAAATTTTAATACTAGGCCTTATCCTAGTAGTCCCTCTAATAATTATGGTAATTCCTACAATAATTCCTATGGAAATTATAATAAGATGCCCTCTGATTTTGAATATAATATTAAAGAATTTATTACTCGCAAAAGAATTCAATGCTTTGATTGAAGAAAAATTGCTTAAGATTGATGAGTTGGCTAGGAACATTGATAGAATTTCTCATGATGTTGATTCTTTGAAACATAGATCTATTCAACCTAAGCATGATACCAATGAGTCTCTCAAAGCCATGAGAATTTCCATTGATGAGTGCAAAGAAAGAACCGCTAGGATGCGTGCTAAGAAAGATTCCTTTATAAGAGCGTGTTCTTCTAGTTTCCATGATAATAAAGATGAAGATCTAAAAGTTATTGATGTGTCCCCTATTAAATCTTTGTTTTGTAATATGAATCTTGATAATGATGGGACTGATTATGATCCACCTTTACCTAGAAGGCGTTCCAAAAATTCGGAGTTTTTAGATCATGATGCTAAATTTGATAAGAGTAGGATTGAAGAGATCATAACTTTAAATATTGATGAACCTACTATTTTGGATTTCAAGGAATTTAATTATGACAATTTCTCTTTGATAGATTTTATTTCCTTGTTGCAATCCGTGCTAAATTCTCCTCATGCTTATAGCCAAAATAAAGCTTTTACCAAACATATCGTTGATGGTTTGATGCAATCTTATGAAGAAAACCTTGAGTTGGAAGTTTCTATTCCTAGGAAACTTTATGATGAGTAGGAACCTACTATTAAAATTAAAATTACAGATCATGAATGCTATGCTTTGTGTGATTTGGGTGCTAGTGTTTCCACGATTCCAAAGACTTTGTGTGATTTATTAGGTTTCCGTGATTTTGATGATTGCTCCCTAAACTTGCACCTTGCGGATTCCATTATTAAGAAACTTGTGGGAATAATCAATGATGTTCTTATTGTTGCGAATAGGAATTATGTGCCCGTAGATTTTATCGTTCTTGATATAGATTGCAATCTTTCATGTCCTATTATTCTTGGTAGACCTTTCCTTAGAACGATTGGTGCAATTATTGATATGAAGGAAGGGAATATTAGATTCCAATTTCCGTTAAGGAAAGGCATGGAACACTTCCCTAGAAAGAAAATTAAATTACCTTATGAATCTATTATGAGAGCCACTTACGGATTGCCTACCAAAGATGGCAATACCTAGATCTATCCTTGCTTTTTATGCCTAGCTAGGGGCGTTAAACGATAGCACTTGTTGGGAGGCAATCCAATTTCATTTTTATTACTTGCTTTTTTCTCCAGTTTAGTAATAAATAATTTATCTATCCTCTGTTTTGGTTGTGTTTTTTTGTGTTTAATTAGTGTTTGTGCCAAGTAGAACCATTGGGAAGACTTGGGGAAAGTCTTGTTAATCTTGCTGTAAAAAACAGAAACTTTAGCGCTCACGAGAACTGCTGCCTTTTTTATTTGGAAAGTTCTATTTAGTTAATTCTTTTTGAAGATGATTTTTAGATAAATTTCTCACTTCCAACAATTTATTTTAGAATTTTTGGGGTTCCAGATCTTTCGGTAGATACAGATTACTACAGACTGTTCTGTTTTGACAGATTCTGTTTTTCGTGTGTTGTTTGCTTATTTTGATGAATCTATGGCTAGTAAAATAGTTTATAAACCATATAGAAGTTGAAATACAGTAGTTTTAACACCAATATAAATAAATAATGAGTTCATTACAGTACCTTTGGTCTTTTGTTTTCTTTCGCTAACGGAGCTCACGAGATTTTCTACTTTAAGTTTTGTGTTGTGAAGTTTTCAAGTTTTGGGTAAAGATTTGCTGGACTATGGAACAAGGAATGGAAAGAGCCTAAGCTTGGGGATTACCATGGCACACTCAAGATAATCTAAGGACACCTAAAAGCCAAAGCTTGGGGATGCCCCGGAAAGCATCCCCTCTTTCGTCTACTTCTATCGGTAACTTTACTTGGAGCTATATTTTTATTCACCACATGATATGTGTTTTGCTTGGAGCGTCTTGTATGATTTGAGTCTTTATTTGTTAGTTTACCACAATCATCCTTTCTGTACACACCTTTTGAGAGAGACACACATGATTCGAAAATTATTAGAATACTCTATGTGCTTCACTTATATCTTTTGAGTTATATAGTTTTGCTCTAGTACTTCACTTATATCTTTTAGAGCACGGTGGTGGATTTGTTTTATAGAAACTGTTGATCTATCATGCTTCACTTATATTATTTTGAGAGTCTTAAATAGCATGGTAATTTTCTTAAATAATCCTTATATGCTAGGTATACAAGATTGATAATAAAATTCTCTTATGAGTGTGTTGAATACTAAGAGAAGTTTGATGCTTGATAATTGTTTTGAGATATGGAGATGGTGATATTAGAGTCATGCTAGTTGAGTAGTTGTGAATTTGAGAAATGCTTGTGTTGAAGTTTGTGATTCCAGTAGCATGCACGTATGGTGAACCGTTATGTGATGAAGTCAGAGCATGATTTATTTATTGATTGCCTTCCTTATGAGTGGAGGTCGGGGACGAGCGATGGTCTTTTCCTACCAATCTATCCCCCTGGGAGCATGCGCGTAATACTTTGCTTTGATAACATGTAGATTTTTGCAATAAGTATATGAGTTCTTTATGACTAATGTTGAGTCCATGGATCATACGCACTCTCACCCTTCCATCATTGCTAGCCTCTCTAATACCGCGCACCTTTCCCTGGTATACTACACCCACCATATACCTTCCTCAAAACAGCCACCATACCTACCTATCATGGAATTTCCATAGCCATTCCGACATATATTGCCATGCAACTTTCCACCGTTCCGTTTATCATGACACTATAGCGAACAGACCTCAAACGGTCCAATCTCTGTGCTCAGGTGTCATCCCTGGATCAATAATGTTGACACCGCACAGTACTTGAAGGATTTATAACAGAGTAGCAATCACACACTTATTACATCGAGTGTCTCAAAAGAGTACTTATTACAATAAATATGGCTTAAGGCCATCTAATAACGATAACAGCGGAAGGCTTGAAAGATAAGTGAGTACATCAACTGCAACGGCATCACTGAGTATAGAACCACGACCTAAAGGCACCTTAATTGTCGTCTGAAATGTCTGTAACATGAACGTTGCATCCCGAAACGGGTCAGCACATGGAATATGCTGGCAATGTAACACATAGAGAGCAATGAAAGATATAGGCTATACTATATGCATATTTGGCTGGTGGAAAGCTCTATGGTTACAGTTTTGCGAAAAGATAATTTTTCCATACTGCAAAGGAATAAATTTTATTTAACTATCATGGTAGTTGTTAAACATTGAGAATGGTTGACAGCATTCTCAATCCCAATTAAGCATCATCATTAAACAAAACCCAACAAAATTAATTTAGAGTAACATGATGAGATTCACATGATAATCCAGGTACTAGATACTCAAGATGTCCATAACCGGGGACACGACTAACCATGATTAGTTAATACACTCTACAGAGGTTTGCGCACTTTTTCCGACAAGACTCGATCTCCTCCGCTTGTTTTCTCGCACTACATGGTGTTTGAGAAACGGATGACCGAGACATAGTCTTTTAGAAGCGCTAGCACCTTCCGATCGGGTAGACCATTACACCTACTTTCCCCTACATCTGCTAGTCTACCACTGTAAGAGTGCGCACAACTTATTCAACTATGCTAGAGCCCATAGTAGCTTGTGGCTGCACACGGAAGTTTCTAGTATGAATAATCTCATGATCCCTTTGAGCCTGGGTGGCGGTCCAAAAGAAAAACAGGCAATCATTGGAATACCCAGGTGCCTCAATCCACCCAGATGTGTATTTAAGTTACCACCTTAAATAAACCGTTAATTTAACAATCTCACATCTATCATGGATTTCACTCACCCAATCCATGTCTACTAGCATAGCATGACATAATAAGCAAACGTAGAAGTAACTCTCAAAGGTTTGATAATAAACAGGTAATAGGTACTACCTCAACTACTTCCCAAACCCACAATTTCATTAGATCCTAAACATGCAATGTGTGAGGATTGATCTAATACAATAAAACTGGGTAATAGGAAGTATGATCAAAGTGTTACTTGCCTTCTGATGATCCGGGAAACCTAGCGATTCGAAATAACAAGCGGCGCACTCCGGGTACTCTATCGCAAGCAAACAAGCATACAATAAGTACTCAACTAATGCACAGGTAAAAACTGAAATAAGAGATCTAACCAGATAGTTCAACTTAAGAACTCCGGTTGGCAAAAAAACCAAATCGAACGAAGCAACGAAAGACAAACGGCAAAAGAAACAGACTTCGTTTACTATTCTGGATCTAGGGCAATTTTTACAGAGGCAAAAACTTGTTTGAGTTGGTTAAACGGAAAGAGGGTTTCGAGATGAAACTCCAGGCGCTTGAATTGCCTGATTCTGATAAACGAGCGAAAAGTTATACTAGAACAAAAAACGGACCAGGAATCGTGATCTGAAAAATCACGGATTTAATCCGAGAAAAAGAAAACCGACGAACAGATTAACGAATGAATGTTCGTTATCTAGATCTAAACAATGAATGCGTTTGTTAAATAGAACGAACGAGCGAACGCTCGCTAATTAAATAAACCGGAAAAACCGATCTATTTAAAAAAATGAAACTAAAAATAAAACCGAACGAAAAACCGATGGAAAACAGAACGGTTTTTTTTAGAAAAACCGGCGGC
>NC_041388.1:230513513-230521569 GCF_002162155.2 Triticum dicoccoides | reverse complement strand
AGCGCGTGTGGCGGCGCGGCGGGACGGCGTGGCGCGGCGGCGGCGGCGCTACGGTTAGGGTTAGGGCGGCGGGGCGGCTTGGGCTGCTCCGCGCCTCGGGCGGCGCTACTTAAAGCCCCGGCCAGGCGGAGTCCTGGCCGGTTACGGCCCAAAGTCGGTTCGGACTCTTTTTTTAAAATAAAATAATAATTACGCTTAGAAAAAACAAATAAAAGAAATACTAAACGGACTCCAAAAATCCCAAAATAAATTTCCCCCCGGCTTCTAAAAACAAGCCGCACAAGATGAACATTTATTTGGGGCCTAAATGCTATTTTGAAAAACGCGCATTTTTCCTAAATTCAAATAAAATAGCGAATAAAACCAAAATAAAATCTTATTTGATTTTTTATTAAATCCTCAATATTTCTTTATTTTGGGAAAGTCATTTTCTTCCCTCTCTCATATTTTTTATAATAGAAATAATTGAAGATAAAATAAATAAAATCAAATGATCCTATTTTCAAAATTTGAGAAAACTCAAATATGAAAATAACGAAAATTCCCAACTCTCTCCGAGGGTCCTTGAGTTGCGTAGAATTTTCTAGGATCAGCCAAATGCAATAAAATATGATATGAATTGATGATCTAGTGTATAACATGCCAAATTGAAAATTTGGGATGTTACAAACCTACCCCCCTTAAGATGAATCTCGCCCTCAAGATTCGGGTTGGCTACAAAATAGGTGAGGGTGGTCCTTCAGCAATTCTTCCTCTCGCTCCCAGGTGGCTTCATCCTCCGTGTGGTGGCTCCACTGAACTTTGCAAAACTTTATAACCTTGCTGCGGGTGACTCGACTGGCATACTCAAGAATCTTGACTGTTTTCTCCTCATAGGTCAAATCACTGTCCAACTAAATTGCTTCCAGCGGCACTGTGTCTCTCAGTGGTATATCAGCCATCTCTGCATGGCACTTCTTCAACTGTGAAACGTGGAGCATGTCGTGAACTCCTGACAATCCTTCGGGCAATTCCAATTTGTAGGCCACTTCTCCCATACACTCCAAAACTTTGTATGGTCCTACAAAACGTGGTGCTAACTTTCCCTTAACTCCAAAGCGCTTAACTCCTTGAAGTGGGGATACTCGAAGATAAACTCAGTCTCCGACTTCGTAAATGGTCTCCTTGCGTTTAGAATCTGCATAGCTCTTCTGCCTGGATTGAGCTACCTTGAGCCTATCATGAATCAATTTCACTTTCTGTTCAGACTCCTTAATCAGATCCGGTCCAAAGAGTTGTCGGTCTCCAACTTCATCCCATGACAATGGGGTCCGGCACCTCCTTCCGTACAAGGCTTCGAAAGGGGCCATCTTCAAACTGGATTGATAACTGTTGTTATAAGAGAACTCTGCATATGGCAAATTCTCATCACAACTAGATCCGTAATCTAGCGCACAAGCTCTCAGCATATCCTCCAAAATCTGATTGACTCTCTCGGTCTGTCCATCTGTCTAAGGATGGAAAGTTGTACTAAACTCCAGCCTGGTACCCAAAGTTTCATGCAACTGATTCCAGAACATTGATGTAAATTGGGTTCCTCTATCTGATACAATGCTCCTTGGAACTCCATGCAGACATACGATTCTTGTCATGTATATCTTTGCCAACTTTGCACTGGTATAGGTAGTCTTCACTGGAATGAAATGAGCTACCTTTGTCAAACGATCTACTACAACCCAAATCGAGTCATAGCCTAAACGAGTTCTGGGCAATCCGGTGATAAAATTCATGCCTAACTTATCCCACTTTCATTCGGGTATCGGCAATGGCTGTAGCAATCCTGCTGGCTTCTGATGCTCTGCTTTTACTCTCTGACATACATCACAAACTGCTACATATTCCGCAATATCCTTCTTCATCCCAGTCCACCAGAAAGTATCCTTCAAATCCAAATACATCTTGTTATTTCCTGGGTGAATCGAATATGGTGAATCATGGGCCTCTTGCAGAATTAACTTCCTGATCTCCGAATCATTAGGCACATAAACACGGTCTTCAAACCATAAGGTATCGTGCTCATCCTCACGAAATCCTTTAGCTTTTCCTTTGCTCATTTTCTCCTTAATAGAGGCAATCTCCTTGTCAGTTTTCTGGGCTTCTCTGATCTTATCCATCAAAGTAGACTGAATTTCCAATGCTGCTACATAGCCTCTCGGGACTATCTCCAAACATAGCTCACGAAGGTTTTCGGCTAACTCCCTTGGTAAATCTCCCGTCATTAAGGTGTTGACATGACTTTTACGGCTCAATGCATCAGCTACTATGCTAGCCTTTCCAGTGTGATAATGCAATCTCATGTCATAATCCTTGATGAGCTCCAACCATCTCCTCTGCCTGAGATTTAACTCCTTCTGCGTGAAAATATACTTCAAACTCTTGTGATCTGTGTACACCTCACAATGGTTTCCAATGAGAAAGTGTCTCCAGGTTTTCAATGCATGCACTACGGCTGCTAACTCCAAATCATGCGTGGCATAATTCAACTCATGAGGCTTAAGCTGTCGTGAGACATATGAAACAACTCTTCCTTCCTGCATAAGCACTGCTCCAAGTCCTCGACGTGAAGCGTCGTAGTATACCTCATAATCCTTTGTTTGATCTGGCAAAATCAACACAGGTGATGTAACCAAACGTTTCTTCAGCTCCTGGAAACTAGCCTCACATTCCTCAGTCCATATGAACTTAGTATCCTTCTTCAACAACTCCGTCATAAGCTTTGCAATCTTCGAGAAATTTTCAATAAACCTCTGGTAGTATCATGCGAGTCCAAGAAAACTCTGGATCTCTCCAACTGTTGTTGGTGCTTCCCAATATGTCACAGTGTCAACCTTGGTGGGATCTACTGCTACCTTCTCCGGATATAACGTGTCCGAGGAATCCAACTTCCTTCAACCAAAATTCACATTTGCTAAACTTGGCATATAGCTAATGTTCTCGGAGCTTACCAAGTACCAAACGCAAATGCTCCTTATGATCCTCTTCATTCTTGTGCAAACCAGGATATCATCAATGAACACTACGACGAACTTATCCAGAGACTCCATAAACACCTTGTTCATCATGTTCATAAATTATGCAGGTGCGTTAGTCAGACCAAATGACATAACGGTATACTCGTACAACCCATACCTGGTGGTAAAAGCCATCTTAGGTATATCCTGTTCCCGAATCTTCAACTGGTGGTATCCTGATCATAAATCGATCTTTGGAAAATACCTTAGCTCCTTGCAATCGATCAAAAGATCATTGATCATCGATAGTGGGTACTTGTTCTTGATGGTTACTTCATTCAATCCTCGATAATCAACAACCATCCTTAACAATCCATCCTTCTTTTCCACTAGAAGTATTGGCGACCCCCAAGGCGAAGAACTTGGACGAATATATCATTTATCCAGTAACTCCTTAATCTTCTTCTTAATCTCCACTAAATCCTTTGCGGGCATCCTATATGGTCTCTTAGATATTGGCCATGTGCCTGGCAAAAGCTCAATCAAAAACTCAATATCTCTATCCGGTGGCATGCCTGGCAACTCTTTTGGAAATACATCAGGGAAATCCTTCACTGCTGGTACTTCCTCCTGCACAACTCTTGTTAAACAATATACTTGAGTCCTCTTCGGCACATGCCGGGATACATACTTGATCCTTCTCCCTTCTGGGGTGGTAAGCAAAATCGACTTTCTGGCGCAATCTATGTTTCCTCCATACATCGACAAACAATCCATACCCAGAATTACTCCAAACCTTGTGATTCCAAAATGATCAAATCCGAGGGAAACACATGCCTTCCTATACTCAATGGCACTTGAAAACATCCCTTGCTAGCCATATACTCCGCTCCTAGTGAGCTTACTAACATAGGTGTTCTAAGAACTTTGGTGGGCAAGTTATACTTATCCACAAATCCCCTTGATATGTATGAATGCGATGCACCAATATCAAAAAGAATGTGTGCAGTAAATGACTTAACCAAAACTTACCGATTACTACATCCGGCTGCTCTTCAACCTCCTCCACGTTGACGTGGTTCACCTATCCCCTGTTGAGAGGGTTCGGTTTCTTCCCAGAGCTTCCATTGCCATTTCCATTCTAGGATTCAGGACATTCATTAGCATAATGTCCGGTCTTCTGGCACTTGAAACAAGTGACTTGGCTCAGGTCTCCCTTGGCTGGGGTTGATGGGTTGGTGCGGCTCTGGCCACTGCTTCCTCCATTCCCATTACCATTCTTGTTGCCGTTGTGATTGTGCGAGCTACCTCCTCCATGGGTATGCTGAAAATGTCGTCCGGGTCTAGGGGTAAAACGTGGCTTCTGCTGGGCTCCAGAATTGTACTTCCCTTGTCCATACTTCCTCTTGCGGTTCTCAATCTGTTGCTGCTTCCCTTCAATCATGAGAGCATGATCTACCAACTCCTGGTAGTTGTTGAAGGTTGCCACCAAAAACTGCATGCTCAACTCATCATTCAGTCCTTCCAGAAACTTCTCCTGCTTAGCTGCATCCGTAGCTACGTCATCTGGGGCATAACGTGCTAACTTACTAAAGTTCTCCACATACTGGCCAACTGTCCGTCCTCCTTGGTGCAAGTTGCGAAACTCTCGCTTCTTCATGGCCATAGCTCCTGCTGAAACATGGGCAGTACGGAAAGCCTGCTGGAACTGGTCCCATGTGACAGTGTCGACAGGGAAAGTGGTTGTGAAGTTCTCCCACCATGATGTTGCGGGTCCTTCGAGCTGATGTGCGGCAAACTTCACCTTTTCTGCATTTGTGCATCCTGCCGTGGTCAACTCCCTTGCTGTCTTGCGGAGCCAATCATCTGCTACTATCGGCTTGGTGCTACTGGAAAACATCGACGGATTCAGCCTAAGAAATCAGGCTAAGTGATCAACATGTGGTGGTGGTGGTGGGTTGTTGTTGTTGTTCCCCTAATTCTGATTCTGGACTAGCAACTGCATCAATGTGTTCTGCTGCTGGATCAACTGGGTGAGCTCCGGTGGGAAGGTAAATCCGGGGTCACGTCTCGGAGGCGTTTGAGGGTTTAGAAAAGATGAGATTTAAGAATAGAGAGGGGTCTAGAGAGAAAACACTACCCATATGCACATGAGGCAAAAGCAAACAATTCACTTCATTCAATCAAACAAGGGCATATAATCGGTCTAACTATCGAAAAAATGCTCGGACTACTATATTTACATGGTGGACTCCTACTACTGATGGGGTGGTCTACTAGAAATATTCTTTGGTTGCAGACTCCATGATATCTGCTCTAGCTTCATCAACATAGTCATTGTCGCTATCATCTGGATCCGAGTCGGTGTCATCGATGATGATGTAGTCTTCCGGGCGAATCTCCTTGGGTTCTTCGTCTTCTTCTACTGGTGTAGGGCCTCACGTGAATATTCCGATCTTCTTGATCAGATCGTCATTCTTCTCCACTAATACTTCGATTTCCTCCATGTAATCTTCACGTGTAGCCTTGAGTTCTTCCTCCAGTTCCTTGATTCTAGTCTTTGCCTTCTTCAGATCTATCATGTCGGCACACATTTGGTTCTCCTGACGTCGAATGTGCTGGTTTAACTCCCGGATAAAAGCTGTGATTGATCTATCCTTCCTGGTGCTGATCATCTCCCACTGCTCATCTCGGCGGCCACACATCTGGTAGATAGTATCCTTGAGAACATTGCGGTAAACTTCTCCAATGCGTCCCATGGCGATGAGCTGCCATGCTCTTTCCTAGACTCTAGGTTGGTGCATCAAAGGAAAACTCTATGGGCTCAGTGACTGGCATGAACGTCCTTCCTGGAACGTGAACTTGAATCATCCAGCACTCCTCTTCAGGTAAAGTGGCGTTATAGGTTCCGGTGAAGATTGGTAATCCTATGTTCAGGTATCTAGTGACTTCCTTCAAGTGGCGTCCAAAGGGTGTATCTTTATCTGGTTGCATGAACTTGTTCCTTGCATCCGCCATCCTAAAAGAGTAGAAAAGATGAGAGGTCAGAATGAGAAGAGAGTGAGTAGTGATCTTGGTCTTTTGCTTAGTGGTCGTGTCCTACAGTCAGCGTGTGCTCTGATACCATCTTGTAGCGACCAGACCTCAAACGGTCCAATCTCTATGCTCAGGTGTCATCCCTGGATCAGTAATGCTGACACCACACAGTACTTGAAGGATTTATAACAGAGTAGCAATCACACACTTATTATCGAATGTCTCAAAAGAGAACTTATTACAATAAATATGGCTTAAGGCCATCTAATAACGATAACAGCGGAAGGCCTGGAAGATAAGTGAGTCCATCAACTGCAACGGCATCAGTGAGTATAGAACCACGACCTAAAGGCACCTTAATCGTCGTTTGAAAAGTCTGCAACATGAACGCTGCAGCCCGAAACGGGTCAGCACATGGAATATGCTGGCAATGTAACACATAGAGAGCAATGAAAGATATAGGCTATACTATATGCATATTTGGCTGGTGGAAAGCTCTATGGTTACAGTTTTGCGAAAAGCCAATTTTTCCCTACTGCAAAGGAATAAATTTTATTTAACTATCATGGTAGTTGTTAAACATTGAGAATGGTTGACAGCATTCTCAATCCCAATTAAGCATCATTATTAAACAAAACCCAACAAAATTAATTTAGAGTAACATGATGAGATTCACATGATAATCCAGGTACTAGATACTCAAGATGTCCATAACCGGGGACACGGCTAACCATGATTAGTTTATACACTCTGCAGAGGTTTGCGCACTTTCCGCACAAGACTCGATCTCCTCTGCTTGTTTTCTCGCACTACATGGTGTTTGAGAAACGGATGACCGAGACATAGTCTTTCAGAAGTGCTAGCACCTTACGATCGGGTAGACCGTTACACCTACTTTCCCCTACATCTGATAGTCTACCACTGTAAGAGTGCGCACAACTTATTCAACTATGCTAGAGCCCATAGTAGCTTGTGGCTGCACACAGAAGTTTCTAGTATGAATAATCTCATGATCCCTTTGAGTCTGGGTGGCGGTCCAAAAGAAAAACAGGCAATCACTGGAATACCCAGGTGCCTCAATCCACCCAGATGTGTATTTAAGTTGCCACCTTAAATAAACCGTTAATTTAACAATCTAATATTTGTCATGGATTTCACTTACCCAATCCACGTCTACTAGCATAGCATGGCATAATAAGCAAACGTAGAAGTAACTCCCAAAGGTTTGATAATAAACAGGTAATAGGTACTACCTCAACTACTTCCCAAACCCACAATTTAATTAGATCCTAAACATGCAATGTGTGAGGATTGATCTAATGCAATAAAACTGGGTAATAGGAAGTATGATCAAAGTGTTACTTGCCTTGCTGATGATCCGAGAAACCTAGCGATTCGAAGTAACAAGAGGCACACTCCGGGTACTCTATCGCAAACAAACAAGCATACAATAAGTACTCAACTAATGCACAGGTAAAACTCAAATAAGAGATCTAACCAGATATTTCAACTTAAGAACTCCGATTGGCAAAAAAACCAAATCGAACAAAGCAACGAAAGACAAACGATAAAAGAAACAGACTTTGTTTACTATTCTGGATCTAGGGCAACTTTTACAGAGGCAAGAACTTGTTTGAGTTGGTTAAACGGAAAGAGGGTTTCGAGACGAAACTCCAGGCACTTGAATCGCCTGATTCCGATAAACGAGCGAAAAGTTATACTAGAACGAAAATCGGATCAGGAATCACGATCTGAAAAATCGCGGATTTAATCTGAGAAAAAGAAAAACGACGAACAGATTAATGAACGAACATTCGTTATCTAGATCTAAACGATCAACGCGTTCGTTAAAGCGAACGAACGAGCGAACGCTCGCTAATTAAATAAACCGGAAAAACCGATCTATTTAAAAAACGAAACTAAAAATAAAACCGAACGAAAAACCGACGGAAAACCGAACGGTTTTTTCGAGAAAAATCGGCAACGGCGAGGGCTACCTCCGGTGACGGCGGGGCGGCGGTCCGGCGACG
>NC_041388.1:230511132-230513150 GCF_002162155.2 Triticum dicoccoides | reverse complement strand
GCGCGGGGCGGCGGCGGCGGCGCTAGGGTTAGTGTTAGGGTGGCGGGGCGGCTTGGGCTGCTCCGGGCCTCGGGCGGCGCTACTTAAAGCCCCGACCAGGCGGAGTCCTGGCCGGTTACGGCCCAAAGTCGGTTCGAACTCTTTTTCAAAAAAAATTATGCTTAGAACAAACAAACAAAAGAAATACTAAACGGACTCCAAAAATCGCGAAATAAATTTTCCCCTGCTTCTAAAACCAGGCCGCACAGGATGAACATTTATTTGGTGTCTAAATGCAATTTTGAAAAACATGCATTTTTCCTAAATTCAAATAAAATAGCGAATAAAACCAAAATAAAATCTTATTTGATTTTATTATTAAATCCTCAATATTTCTTTATTTTGGGAAAGTCATTTCATTCCCTCTCTCATATTTTTTATAATAGAAATAATTGAAGATAAAATAAATGAAATTGAGTGATCTTATTTTCAAAATTTGAGAAAACTCAAATATGAAAATAACGAAAATTCCCAACTCTCTCCGAGGGTCCTTGAGTTGCGTAGAATTTTCTAGGATTAGCCAAATGCAATAAAATATGATATGCATTGATGATCTAGTGTATAACATTCCAAATTGAAAATTTGGGATGTTACAGACACGCTCCATCATTGTCATATTGCTTTGCATGATCATGTAGTTGACATCGTATTTGTGGCAAAGCCACTGTTCATAATTCTTTCATACATGTCACTCATGAGTCATTGCATATCACAGTACATCGCCGAGGGCACTCATATAGTCATATCTTGTTCTAAGTATCGAGTTGTAATTCTTGAGTTGTAAGAAAATAAAAGTGTGATGATCATCATTATTAGAGCATTTACCCAACTGAGGAAAGGATGATGTAGACTATGATTCCCCCACAAGTCGGGATGAGACTCCTGACGAAAAAAAGAGGCCATAAAAAAAGGAGAAAGGGCCCAAATAAAAAAATGAGAGAAAAAGAGAGAAGGGACAATGCTACTATCCTTTTACCACACTTGTGCTTCAAAGTAGCACCATGATCTTCATGATAGAGAGTCTCCTATGTTGTCACTTTCATATACTAGTGGGAATCTTTCATTATAGAACTTGGCTTGTATATTCCAATGATGGGCTTCCTCAAAATGCCCTAGGTCTTCGTGAGCAAGCAAGTTGGATGCACACCCACTTAGTTTCTTTTTGAGCTTTCATATATTTATAGCTCTAGTGCATTCGTTGCAGGGCAATCCCTACTCACTCACATTGATATCTATTGATGGGCATCTCCATAGCCCATTGATACGCCTAGTCGATGAGAGACTATCTTCTCCTTTTTGTCTCCTCCACAACCACCATTCTATTCCACCTATAGTGCTATATCCATGGCTCACGCTCATGTATTGCATGAAAATTGAAAAAGTTTTGAGAATGTCAAAAGTATGAAACAATTGCTTGGCTTGTCATCGGGGATTGTGCATGATTTAAATACTTTGTGTGGTGAAGATAGAGCATAGCCAGACTATATGATTTTGTAGGGATAACTTTCTTTGGCCATGTTATTTTGAGAAGACATAATTGCTTAGTTAGTATGCTTGAAGTACTATTATTTCTATGTCAATATTAAACTTTTGTCTTGAATCTTTTGGATCTGAATATTCATACCACAATTAAGAAGAATTACATTGAAAATATGCCAAGTAGCATTCCACATCAAAAATTCTGTTTTTATCATTTACCTACTCGAGGACGAGCAGGAATTAAGCTTGGGGATGCTTGATACGTCTCCAACGTATCTATAATTTTTGATTGCTCCATGCTATATTATCTACTGTTTTGGACATTATTTGGCTTTATTATCCACTTTTATATTATTTTTGGGACTAACCTATTAACCGGAGGCCCAGCCCAGAATTGCTATTTTTTTTGCCTATTTTAGGGTTTTGAAGAAAAGGAATATCAAACGGAGTCCAAACGGAATGAAACCTTCGGGAACGTGATTTTCTCACCGATCATGATC
>NC_041388.1:230438720-230510704 GCF_002162155.2 Triticum dicoccoides | reverse complement strand
CCCAGTTGCTCCACCGACGTACTTCTTCCTCCTATATATACCTACGTACCCCCAAACAATCAGATACGGAGCCAAAACCCTAATTCCACCGCCGTAACTTTCTGTATCCACGAGATCCCATCTTGGGGCCTGTTCCGGAGCTCCGCCGGAGGAGGCATCGATCACGGAGGGCTTCTACATCAACACTATAGCCTCTCCGATGAAGTGTGAGCAGTTTACCTCAGACCTACGGGTCCATAGTTATTAGCTAGATGGCTTCTTCTCTCTTTTTGGATCTCAATACAAAGTTCTCCCCCTCTCTTGTGGAGATCTATTCGATGTAATCTTCTTTTGCGGTGTGTTTGTTGAGACCGATGAATTCTGGGTTTATGATCAAGTTTATCTATGAACAATATTTGAATCTTCTCTGAATTCTTTTATGTATGATTGGTTATCTTTGCAAGTCTCTTCGAATTATCAGTTTGGTTTGGCCTACTAGATTGATCTTTCTTGCAATGGGAGAAGTGCTTAGCTTTGGGTTCAATCTTGCGGTGTCATTTCCCAGTGACAGTAGGGGCAGCAAGGCACGTATTGTATTATTACCATCGAGGATAACAAGATGGGTTTTTTATCATATTGCATGAATTTATCCCTCTACATCATGTCATCTTGCTTAAGGCATTACTCTGATCTTATGAACTTAATACTCTAGATGCATGGTGGATAGTGGTTGATGTGTGGAGTAATAGTAGTAGATGCAGGCAGGAGTCGGTCTACTTGTCTTGGACGTGATGCCTATATACATGATCATACCTAGATATTCTCATAACTATGCTCAATTATGTCAATTGCTCAACAGTAATTCGTTCACCCACCGTAAAATACTTATGCTCTTGAGAGAAGCCACTAGTGAAACCTATGGCCCCCTGGTCTATCTTCATCATATTAATCTTCCAATACTTAGTTGTTTTCATTGCTTTTATTTTACTTTGCATCTTTATCATAAAAATACCAAAAATATTATCTTATCATATCTATCAGATCTCACTCTCGTAAGTGACCGTGTAGGGATTGACAACCCCTTATCGCGTTGGTTGCGAGGATTTATTTGTTTTGTGTAGGTGCGAGGGACTCGCGCGTAGCCTCCTACTGGATTGATACCTTGGTTCTCAAAAACTAAGGGAAATACTTACGCTACTTTGCTGCACCACCCTTTCCTCTTCAAGGGAAAACCAACGCAAGTTCTCGAGAGGTAGCAAATACTAAGTTAGCTTTTCCCAAAGTTGAGGATGTATCTCGTTTCACTCAATGTGAGATGAAAGAATAGTGGAATTGGTACCGAACTTGTTCACTCACACCTACAAACTAAAGCTTATGGAGTAGCTCGGTGAGGATAGTGGCACGAAAATTTAATATAAAATGTTAGCAAGAGTCAATAAAGTTGAAAGAGATTCACAAATTCGCAAGTGAAATAGGTAGACCAATAGCAATGAATGGCACACGGAAACACACACACGGATAGATAAATGGGGTCGTGCAACCAAGGAATGAGCTCAAAATGTGGAATCCACGGAAAACGCTCGTGTTGCACAACTCAAGAGAGACGCTAGCACGATTGCTGTATAGGCGGATATGACACTTGTGCACAACCTATTATATGCAAAATGTATAAACTTCTATCCCAAGTATGCTATATATGTATGATGTTCCGATGGTATGATCCAAGATGATCAGATATGACAATCTTATATGCAATGTGGTATGATGCTATGGCACTTGCTTACAAGCTTCTTTGCTCTTTCTCTTTTGCTTAAAAGCTTATTCTTTTTTTCTTTGTATGACCACTTTTGCACAATGCACAAACCAAGATAGCTATTGTGTATATGCGGGAACAAACTTGAGGCACACGAGATGCTATGATACCAATATGATATGATATGGTATGTATGCAATGTATGGTGTAGATCACTAATGTGCACAGGTAACGTTGCCAGCAATACAAATGGCTAGTCTTGGTAGGCAAGTGATGCAAAATGGGCTACGGGTTATCAATGCTATGGCAAGGGAATATACAATGGAGGGGTACCATGATGCCAAGATGATATGGAGGTTACCGTCCTTGGTGATGATGAGTGGCGGTGTTCTTGATGTAGACACCAAGATGATGGAGATGCGTCCCTAAGTAGCCGAAACACCTTAGGAAACGGAAAAACCGTGAACTCAAAGTCTCAAACGTCAAATGTTAAAATGGTGGTAGCGGGATGCGGTGGTGGTTGCGGAAGCTCAAAGGGATTGCAGAAATGCAATGATGGGTTATGCGAGTAGGCAATGCGGAAGTGGAGGTTAAGGTGATGGACTATACACGGTGTCAGAGTTGGAAGCACGGTCCCTAAGTAGCAGAAACACCTTAGGAGACACAACTCACAACACTAACAAAATTGGGTTAAGTCGGGGTGGCGGGAGTGTGAGGTGGGCAAAACTATGCGGAAGTTATGGAGGTGGTGGTGGTTGATGAAGAAGCAACTGACCCTAAGTATCCTAGACACCTTAGGAGACTCAAATCACTCCTCAAGCAACCACTAATGTGATGGGGAACAAAATTGGTTAGGTTGCGGAAGTCAGTGGTGGTGTAGCGGATGATGTGGTGGAAGCCTTAGTCAAAGATGCCAAAATTCACAAAATTTTATGGATTCAAAAGATGTTGGTGGTATTTTTGTGGGAAGTAGAATATCAAGAGCTTTCCAACGAGCTAAAGAACACGAAAATCAGACTCCGGATGAATTAGTTATGGCCGAAACAAAAATCAGACGAAGATGATATCTACAGGTTACGGACGTCCGAACAAGGTCGGATGTCCGAGGGCCGGACGTCCGGGCGGGCTTGGAAATCCATAAATTTGGCTCGGGTTAGGGGTTCCGGTTGTCCGGAAAAGGTCAGACGTCCGGTCATTCCAGGGGCTCCGGACGTTTGGAAAGCGTCGGTCGCCCGGGGGTCGGGGTCAACACGAGATGCGAGTTTCGGGACGCGATTTTGGGCGGAATTTGGGGATTTGGGGGTCAAAAATGAGGAGATTTCGTGGATCAAAGATGGGGAAACTTGGGGAGGTGCTAGATCCACTTGAAACCAAGCAAATCCATGGATCAAATCCAACAAAACTTCGTCAAATCAACAAATCACAAAAAATGGCTATTTTTGGTTTGGATTTTGGAAATTGGGGAAGAACACAACAAAAATTAGGCTAGAAAACAACGAGGGGAGGCTCCAAAATCGTGATCAACGTGGCTCTAATACCAAGATGATGTAGGGTAGGAACCCTAGGGGCCGATCTTTCACGATAGGAAGGGATCCCTACTAAGAGCACGAAGAACATGGGAAAGAACGGAGAGAAATCACAAGGGGAAACACTCAAGAACAAGTCCAATCACACATCCACTAGACAATCAAACACACAAGATCCACAAGGTACATGAACAACAAAGAGAAAGATACAAGGTAAGGTTCATCTCCATGAGGAGGTCTTGAAGGGGGCCACCCAAGAGGGGGTCTTGAATCCAAGGGGATCTTCTCCGAAGAGGGGCCGTGGTCTCTCTCGTGGAGTAGATCCGTAATGGATGAGCAAAGCTCTATCTCTAAATGAGCTACTACTTTGCTGACCCTAGAAAGGAGGTGGAGGTGGTCTATTTAGCCACGAAGGGGTAAGTGGGAGAGAGGTAAAAGGCCACAGTCCCGCGACTACGCACAGGCAGGTACCGGACGACCGGTGGGGGTCAGGCGTCCGGTGGCTCAGGACGGTCCGGACATTCGGCGCTCGTCGGATGTCCATTGATTCTTCTCGGGTGTAGTGGCACCGGTCGTCCGGTCGGTGCCGGTCGTCCGGGCGCTGGGACTCGTCGGACGTCCGGTCGCTGTAGATCTCATTGGCTGGACTCTTGGGCTGGCTGGAGTTCCAGGTGTCGGACGTCCGACGTAGCCCCGTCCGATCGTTGTAGATTGTCGGACGTCCGATGGCACATCGGTCGTTCGGCCGCTGGTGACTCCGCAGCTCCGTCTTCTTCCGTCTTCGCTTCCACGCTTCCCTCGCGGATGGCGTAGGTGTTCCTTAGCGCTTGCACTCCTCCTCCTCGTCCGTGAAGCTCCGGCAATACCTATGCATGCACACAAGTAGAGTGTCAAGTAGTATGCCATCCTCGAAGGGGTCAAGTGAACACGTGTAAAGGAGAAGATTCACCTTTAGGTATGAGAAGTAGATGTCGCATGTGTCACTTGCCAAATGGACTCTTGACATGGTGATGTCTGTAGGATGCTCCGCATCACATTACGATCTCAAGGTAGATCAACTCTTGTAACCCCTATACTCATCGAATACAATCGAGCAGGATGTAGGGTTTTACCTCCATTAAGAGGGCCTGAACCTGGGTAAACATTGTGTCCCACTTGTCCCTTGTTACCATCAATCCTCAGACGCACAGTTCGGGACCCCCTACCCAAGATCTGCTGGTTTTGACACTGACATTGGTGCTTTCATTGAGAGTTCCATTGTGTCGTCGGCAGAAGGATCGATGGCTCAACCTGTCATCGGCGACGATGCTATTTTCGGGGAGACTTTCCTCCCTGGTAAACTATTTGTGTTTGGCGGCTTTGCTCTGCATGCCAATTCAACTGGCCACCTCGAGCAGATCGACAGCTACGCCCCTGGTCACCAGGTCAGGTTTGGGAGCTTGAATTACATCGCTGATATCCGAGGAGACTTGATCTTCGAAGGGTTCTCGGGCTCGGCCGCCGCTCCTCATCTACATGAAAGGAGCCCGTCAGATTCGTCTTCAGATTCCGTTCAAGGATCAACTCTCATGCATGCCTTGGCCTTAAATCCAGAGCGGACCACTCCATCCAAAGACGGGAGGATAAGCCCCGCCGGACTCTCTCCCATTACGGAGCTCCCTGCCAGAGACCCAGACGTGACCATGACGTCAGCAGGCCCGGAGTCAAATAGGACTCTCCCTGTCATCGGGAAGCCGAACTCATCTCTGGATGTCAACTCCGAGCTCTCGAAATTTGCATCCATCGAGCACGGTCAAGTGGTGATTACCAGACCCACCTCCGCAGATCCTCAGTCACCTGTCCAGCTTTCGCTTCTAAACGAGGCTCTGGACCTAATGCGATCTCTCGCCATCATGGAAGCACCACTTCTGAACGATGCCCAGCTATAACTGGGGGCTAAGAGTGGGGAATTTTACATCCCACCCACCACCCACTTAATAGCCACTGTTGAGGACCTAACCAACATGCTAGACTACGCCTCTAAAGACATCGATGGTATGGACGACTATGCCGGAGCTAAACCATGCCAAAACACACCCATCACTAGGCGTTGGACGGCCACTTCTACTTACTACGTATACATGGTGGATATGCCCAAGAAGAAGGCGACGATGGCACTCAAGATCCGATTGAGGACAAGCCCGTCGAAGCACCACCAAAGCGCCAACGTCAGTGGCGCTGCTCACGATCGTGTCTGGAGATGGAAAGCAATACCGGCATCGGAGATAATGATACTCCAAAGAATGTCGAAGACGCCAACCAACCCATTGAGCCTGAGTTCGATCAGGATGAAAGGGAAGAAGGCCAATACAACCCCGAACATGCCGATCACGAAGATTCGGAAGACAGTAATTATTTACCTACCTCCGAAGAGGATGTCAGCCCTAGGAACGAAGATTTCATCATGCCAGAGGAACCCCTCAAACAAGAACACTTCAAGCAATAGTTAATTGCTACTACAAGGAGCCTGAAAAAGAAACAACAACAGCTCCAAGCCAAACAGGATACGCTCAACGACAGATGGACCAAGGTCCTGGCTGCCTAGGAATACGGCCTCGAGCGCCCGACAAAGAGCTACCCAAAATGCAAGCTACTACCAAAATTCGACGACGAGGCCCTTGAGCCAATACCGTCAAGATACAATCATGCTGATGAGCCAGACTGACCACCACGTGGACGGGACAAAGCGACCAATTATGCCGAACACCAGCCCGCGCCACCTCACCAAAGAGGCAAAGACGCAGCGGCTCCAGGCTACACGTACGACTTACGTTAGGACCTGCACAATAGAGCTGGTCAGACCATATCAATCTACGGACCAAGGGGACGTGCTCCAACACGAGATAATGGCCATCAAGCCTGGCACGATAGGCATAACCAAGTTCGGTCTGAGAACCGACCATGGATGTCATCCGAACTCCGTCATGATGTTTCCCGATATAGAGGCGCTGCACACCCCATGTGCTTTACCGATGAGGTAATGCAGCACTAGTTTCCAGAAGGGTTTAAACCCGTAAACATCAAGGCATACGATGGAACGACAGATCCCGCTGTATGGATTGAAGATTTTCTTCTCCACATTCTCATGGCTTGCGGTGATGATCTCCATGCCATCAAATACCTCCCCCTAAAGTTAAAAGGACCAGCACGACACTAGTTGAATAGCCTCCTAGAGAACTCCATTGGCAGTTGGGAGGACTTGGAGGATGCTTTTCGAGACAACTTCCAAGGCACTTATGTCTGACCACCGGACGCTGATGACCTCAGTCACATAGTCCAGCAACCCGGAGAATTAGCTCATAAACTCTGGACTCGATTCTTAATAAAAAAGAACCAAATTGTCGACTTCCTATACACTGAAGCCTTAGCGTACTTTAAGCACATCGTCTGTGATGAATGGCTTGCCCGACATCTCGGTCAAGAAAAGCCGAAAACAATGGCAGCTCTTACTGCGCTGGTGACCCGCTTCTGTGTGAGCGAAGATAGCTGGTTGGCTAATAGAAGCAACAGCACCAGTGACCCCAGTACCTCTGAGGCCAGGGATGGCAATGGAAGACCACGACGTAACAAAAATAAGCGTCAGAACAACAACGAAGAAACTGAGGATACGGCGGTAAACGCCGGATTCAGTGGCTCCAAACCCGGTCAGTGGAAGAAGCCGTTCAAAGGAAATAGAGACGGACCATCTAATTTGGACAAAATACTAGATAGGCCTTGCCAGATTCATGGCACCCCTGGCAAGCCTGCTAATCACACCAACAGAAACTGCTAGGTTTTCAAACAGGCCGGTAAAATAAATACTGAACACAAGGGAAAAGGACCTCAAAGCGAGGACGGTGATGAGCCTCACCCTCTGAACACAGGGGGACAGAAGAAGTTTCCCCCCAAGGTAAAAACAGTGAACATGATATATGTCACACACATCCCAAAGAGGAGAGCAAGCGCTCACTAAGGGACGTCTACGCCGTAGAGCCTGTTGCCCCAAAATTCAACCCATGGTCGGCTTGTCCGATCACCTTCGATTGCAGGGATGACCCAACTAGTATCCGTCATGGAGGTTCGGCGGCCCTGGTATTCGATCCCATCATCGATGGATACCATCTCATTAGAGTCCTCATGGACGTCGGCGGCAGTCTCAACCTGATTTATCAAGACACTGTCCGTAAGATGGGCACTAACCCATCAAGAATCAAGCCTAGTAACACTACCTTTAAAGGAGTGATACATGGCGTAGAGGCCCACTGCATGGGCTCCTTAACACTGGAAGTAGTATTCGGCTCTCTAGATAACTTTCAAAGTGAAGAATTAATCTTCGATATCGTCCCTTTCCGTAGTGGTTATCACGCGCTGCTTGGATGAACTGCTTTCGCCCGCTTTATTATTGTCCCACATTATGCCTATTTAAAGCTCAAAATTCCCAGACCACGCGGTGTTATCATAGTCAATGGAAATATGGAGCGCTCCCTCCACACTGAGGAGCACACCGCGACCCTTGCAACCAAAATACAGAACGACCTCATCAAGCCAAACAACTCATCGGTCCTTAAGACCCCTGACACTGCCAAGCGAGTCCGATCCACACTACAGCACGATAGCGCGGCTGATCCAGAGCTTGAATAGTAGTTCAGCCTCTACCAAACGCCCTATAAGGTTGTGGCATATGTACCATGTGTGCGTCATTACGCGCTTAAAATACCTTGGGCAGCACCAGAGGCATACTACAGAAAAGGTCTATAGTACGGCTTGACCCTATTCCGACCTTAACCTTTTTTCCTGTTTCCTTTTTGTACTACAGGTTCATTAAAAACCTACCTACTCTATGGTTTTTTAGGGGCTCCTTTCCAGATTCCCCTTTCTCATACACGACCATCGACTTTTCCTCTCAAAGGGTTTCTCACCAAGGAGAAACGACGCAGACGTGCGGCAGGGCACCACTGGGATCTTCAAAACCACTGCTTTTAGGCCCTCTGTAAAACTTTCCATTGTGTAAAGTCTCAGCATGTAAAATAGCCATGATATTCATGGCATTATCTGTAATAGCACAACGCAACATATCAATAAGGGTATAAAGGAAATAGTTAATTACCACTTTTGTTTGGTAATGATTTATTTCACATTGCCATCTGTATTCCCCCCTTATGTCAGAATGCCGCGCGTGCTTTAGTCCGGCTTTCATACCGGGGGATGTATTTGGCTCCGCACGTTTTCAAATCCGAACACCTCTAGGGTACTCTTCGGCGTCCCGAACATTGCACTATATGCATCGGCTCTGAATCATGTCTTTGGTCTATACTTGGGTTGCCCGTCTCTTGTGCTTACCACCTTACATTCTGCTCGTTCAGCTAAGGTAGTAAAGGGAGAACTACTGCGATTATATTTTTGGTTCGTACGGTCAAATACCTTAGTAGAGAAAGCCAAAAACTGACTATCATGATAAAGGGAGAGTCAGTCGGCGATTCGGTAACTTACTACAAATCGTTAGTGATTTATTCCGTATTATACGAGGGGCTAGTCTTCGTCTAGCCGCGTGGAAAAGGCACCTTAGTTCGGATTGCCGCACACGCACAAGGGGCTAGTATTTAGCCCCACCGTCAAACTCCTATGGCTAAGTGAAAGTAATAAAGCCGCATAGTCTGATTGCCTAGTTCACCTCGCGGACACCCCCTTCACGGGCCAAGACATTGGATAAAGTGTGGTCACGCGCTATGTCGAACACCCACATAGCATCTACGTGGGGGCTGAAGCCGACGACTGGAAACTTTCAGAATTAAAACGGACGCACAGGAGGAAAATAGCTTAAAGATAAAAGGAATGAATATATTACAAGCAAGGGATCATAACATAGTTTTTACAACCCGCACAAATCTACTCAAATATCACGTCCTTAGAGCACTGCCCCTCTACTATTTGGGCCCCTTCTAGGACGTCTTCAAAGTATCTATCCGGCTTGCGGTGGTCCTTGCCTTCGGGAAGCCTGCGGTCGCCATATCGACAGCCTTCATCTTTGCCCAATGCATCTTGACGCAAGCAAAGGCCATCCGGGCACCCTCTATATAGGTCGAACACTTTATAGCATCAATGTGGGGCTGTGCATCAACAAGCCGTTTCACCAAACCGAAGTAGCTATCGGGGATAGGTTTGGCCGGCCAGAGTTGGACTATTAAGTCCTTCATGGCCAAGCCGTCCACCCTATGCAGCTCCATTAGCCGCTTCATCTGGTCGTTTAGAGGCGTCGGGTGCTCCGGCGCAAGAAACTGCGACCAGAACAGCTTCTCGATCGAGTTCCCCTCCTGGGCTCGGAAGAATTGTATGGCATCGGCGACACTCCTCGACAGATCCGCAAACGTGTATAGAGAACTCCACACTCGAGTAAGCAAAGCATATCTTTGACCTATAAATATACTCTGCAAAACAAAGGCCTTACGAGCCGCTATCTGCTTCGCCTGACGAATCTCTTCGCGAGCACTCCGGGAATCGACTCGCGCCTCTTTAGCCTCCTGGAGGGCTTTGGCGAGATCGGACGATTGGGCTGAAGTCTTCTCCTCCAAATCCTCACAATTGAGGATGGCATCCTTAAGCTCCTTCTTGACATTAGCCACTTGAGCCTCATGTTGGCGGCGGACGGCCTGCTCGGTCTTCAGTTTTACATCCACGTTATCAGTGGCTGCCTTATTCGCCTTCGCCTCTTTCTGGGCTTGGGAAAGGGCGCCTTTGAGGGTCTCGACCTCGGCCGAACCAACTATGCTCATAATCAAAGCATTTCATGAGTTAAGCTCTGAATATAACTATCACTTATGATATACAAATAAACTTTTAAAATGTATACGCATACCTTGCGTCTCATCGAATCGCTTGTTAATGTGGTCGATCTCTTCATTGGCCAATCGAAGCTTCCGGTTGAGTTCGGATACTTTGGCGGCCTGGGCGGTAGCCGCCAACAAGAAACCATGTTACCATGATAGAGAAGTATGTTTGCTTTTCCAAATTTCATGTGGATCCTCTATCCAGTTTCTTTCCCGCCGGACAGAGCCTCAGGGGCTACTATCTGTATACAGGCATATTCCTATGTATATATATGGAAAAGCGTTTAGAGCATTACATCACATAACTCGAAGCCCGTTAGTAGGCTAGTAAAGGCTTCATTCAATCCGCTCTTGGCAGATTGAACCTTCTCTACCACCACACCCATCAGGGTGCGGTGCTCCTCCACGATGGAAGCACGTCGCAGTGCTTTCGCTAGAGTGTTCAGCGCCTCCGGATCAGTGGAGGCCGCCGATGGAGCCGATACTCCTCCCCCCTCCATCAAAGGGGGTTGCTCACCAGATCCCGGAGCCACATTGGTCTCCGGAGTGGTGTCCGGTTGGGGCCCAGATTGTTGGGGGTCCCCACCGTCGATTGTCACAGGGGTCGCCTCCCCTATGTCTTCGGTGACCGAGGTTTTAACCTCGGACGCTTGCTCGATGGCCTCGCCCGCCCCTCCGCAACGAGGAGAGGTCCTTCGGGATAACACCTTGGTGTCATCCATGGTGACGGGCGAAGGGGCTCGGGCGGTGTCTCGCTCTCTGCCATCTCAGGTGGCAGAGAACTCCCCTCCGATAATGAAAGGCTCGGGAAATCACGGGGAGGGCTGAAAGGCACATGGCATAATAAATCTTATAATACAAATAGGAAAACTGAAAGACAAATAGTAAATATCTAAATACTTATGATTCGGCAAGGGGCTTCGCCCTGGGAGGCTTTTTGGGGACCAGTTCAGCATGTGAGTCCGAACTGTCCTGGAGGGTCATTGTCGATGTCAAAACCGGCGGATCTCGGGTAGGGGGTCCCGAACTGTGCGTCTAGGCCGGATGGTAATAGGAGGCAGGGGACACGAAGTTTTACCCAGGTTCGGGCCCTCTTGATGGAGGTAAAACCCTAGGTCCTGCTTGATTAATATTGATGATATGGGTAGTACAAGAGTAGATCTACCACGAGATCAGAGAGGCTAAACCCTAGAAGCTAGCCTATGGTATGATTGTATGTTATGCTTGTTGTCCTATGGACTAGAACCCTTCGGTTTATATAGACACCGGAGAGGGTTAGGGTTACACAAGGTCGGTTACAAAGGAGGAGATGTCCATATCCGTATTGCCTAGCTTGCCTTCCACGCCAAGTAGAGTCCCATCCGGACACGAAACGAAGTCTTCAATCTTGTATCTTCATAGTCTAACAGTCCGGCCAATGGAGATAGTCCGGCTGTCCGGAGACCCCCTAATCCAGGACTCCCTCAGTAGCCCCTGAACCAAGCTTCAATGACGATGAGTCCGGCGCGCAATATTGTCTTCGGCTTTGCAAGGCAGGTTCCTTCTCCGAATACATCGCAGAGGAATTTGAATACGAGGATAGTGTCCGACCCTGGAAAATAAGTTCCACATTCAACCGTAGAGAGAATAATATTTTCGTAGATCTAATTTGCTAGCTTGTTTTGGCAGCATGACGTTATGTCATGGCCCGGTGATTATTCGAACCGTTTCTTTTAACCAGCCCCGCGCATAACGCGAGGCAGTTTTTCGACACATCTTGTTAAAGCAGAGATCGTGTCCCCTTATTACGGGATTCTCATTAATGCGGTCGTGGGTAACCCAACCGTGTCTAGGACTCCTAGATTATAGGCAAGTCCTAAACGGCTACGGAGAGGACGCTTGATATTCACCCTCTTTATAAAGGGACGAGGTTTTCGCTTTTTCTCTCTCGTGCTCAATCGAACCCTTCTCCCGCCTCGAGTTCTAACACCCAAAGCCCAGGTTAGGTGCTCCGGATCTTCAATCATGTCCGGATCCAGCCTTCAAGGCCGATGGATGCCCTCCTCCGTTACGGAAGAGGACATTAAGAAGTTGAGGGAGGCCAGATACCTAACCGCCGAAGTTTCGCATCGGCTGCCCGCTCGAGGGCAGATCGTCCCTACTCCCGAACCCAACGAGAACGTTGTGTTCGTCTCCCACTTCCTCTGAGGTCTAGGCCTCACTTTGGATCCTTTCGTCAGAGGTTTGATGTTCTATTACGGGCTAGATTTCCCCGATCTAGCTCCGGACTCCTTTCTCCACATCTTGACATTTATTGTTGTGTGTGAGGCCTTCGAGGCGTTACCCCTCACTTCGGCTTGTGGCTCAAGACCTTTGAAGTAAAGCCGAAGATGATCGAGGGGCAACATGCAGCGTGCGGAGGTGCATCAATAGGCAAGATGGCAGGAGCTCCATGGCCGAAAGGTTCTTTTCCAGAGGTGTCCGAATTATGGCAACGGAGTGGTTTTACGTCACGTCTCCCAGAAGTGCCAAGTGGGCGGCTGCCCCTGCTTTCCGCTCGGGCCCCCCACCACAACTGATGTCATGGATTAGCAGAGGTCTGAGATGGGGTCCAGCCAAGGACGTGCCTATACTGCAAAGCCGCATCCGAGATCTCTTCGAGGGAGATTTCAATTTGGCTGTGGTAATACAAGTTATGCTAGTTCGTCAAGTCCAGCCTTGCAAATGCCGGCCCCTTCGCTTGTGGGAGTTCAACCCAGAGGGACCGCGTGCCATTCAAAGTTTCCTCGGCCTGACGCACGAGGAGATGTACAAGTCATTCTTCGGACCTCAAGTAGAGTGTCCGGATATTACCGAGGACGTGGGCTTGAGCAGTAACCTCACCGCCGAACAAATAAGAAACCCTCTGGCCGAACACATTGTCTTTTATTCGTCATGAAGTTATTTTTGAGAGTTTGCTTTTTGACCAGGACTGGCTAACAAAGGCGAAGATGATTCGGTGTTTGGCTCCCCTCCCTGAGGGTTTAGAAAGTCCGGTATTAGAAAAGATGCTCGACATCGCACCTTGCCCAGAGCCCTCGAAGGAAGATACCGGGGGGATAATACGGGCGGACGCGGGCCCCCATCGCTGCCCGTTTCAACCGAGGGAGCGAGCTTCTCCACGAAGGAGGACAACCGGGGGAGGAAAAGGACTGCTTCCGAGGATTCGGAAGCCTAAGCCTCCAAACGGGAGAAGAAGTTTCCCACAGAGGGTCCCGCCTCGGGGGGTGCTTTTGCCGCACAAAGTCCGCGGGGGGATTAGCCCTCCAACGAGTCGTAAGTCATCCAAAGTACTTTAATAGTAAAGGTATGCTATCTTTTTCTGAGAAAATAACCACCGCATATATCTTGCAGTTCGGGCCTTAGCCCCTCTCAAATGAGCTCGTCTTCGGGGGATCTTCTTCCAGAGATGATGGAGAGCGAAACGCCTCCCCCGGACTCCTCCGCTCAAGAAGCGGGCGACCCCGAAGTGTCGTCGCGGAGGGCCTCTCCGGATCCGATGAGGCCAGAAGATAATACCGTAGACCCTCGAAGTCCCCAGCGTCCGGCTCCCGAAGAGAGCAGACAAAAGAGTCCGGCACCGTCTGGTGTGCGGTCGGACATTCTGAGGGAGTTGGTGGGGCGAGCGTCCATCTCGGAAGAACACCGTATGCTGATGGGTACGGTGATGGAGAGAATCTCGTCCGTCGAAAGCGGATTACATGAAGCCTTTATGAGTCTACTGACAGGCTTTGAGGTACATGAGATAATATGTGATAGTACTGCACATGTTAGGTGTGCCCTGTGTAGATAGTAGCCCCTGAGACTCTGGTTGTCGTCGAGAACGGCGGCGAACAAAGGATCATATTCTCAGGCAATAACCAGACAGCCCCTATGTGCAGGTGGTGGAAGCTCCGGTGGCTAGCCAGACCAGTGAGTTTTCCAAATTAAAGCGGCAACTGGATGCGGCAGACGCCGACATCGAGCTTGTTAACACGAGGCTTGACGAGGCACAGGGTAAGTGTTATTATCTGGTGAACGCCACATAGGAAGAGCAGCATCATGCCAGTATCTTTAATATGTTGTGACTGCAGATGGAGCTGCCACCATGGAAACCTTGCGGGCAGAACTTGCCCGAGCCAAGGAACAAGCGAGGATTAGTAATGCCGCTGCTTCGAAGGCGGCCGAAGAGTTGAAAGCCGAGAAGGTCGCACATTGTGAGAGCCAAGAGAAGATGGCCAAGATGGCCGTAGAATTAAAAGACACTGCCGACCGTTGCCGGGTCCTTGAAAAAGAAAACCGAGCGAAGGCAACGGACCTTGAGAAGGCCACGGCTGCGGACAAAGACACCCATTATGCTATGAGAGCGAAGAAGGAGGAGCTGCGGGAAGCCGGGGATATTGCGGCTGGGAAACCCTTTATGTTATGGAGGAAGTTCGGAGATCCACGGTATGCCCCTCTGGATCGGCTGTGGAGTTCGGCAGATGCGTATATGGATTTAGCGGTGAGCGTTGCCGATGCGGCCAAGTACTTCCAAGGTCAGACAGATCATGAAGTGGACAAGCTGTTCTGGTCGCAATTCCACGTTCCAGAGCATCGCTTTCATTGACTGACCCGCTAGCCGAATGGGCCGAACTGAATAGGTTGTCCGGACTCGCCATGAGGTCTGTTGTGGATCAGCTATGGCCGGAAAAGCCAAGGCCGAACAGCTATTTCAGCTTAGTGCAGCAGTTCCTTGGTGCGGTGCCGCGCATTAATGCGATGAAGAGGTCGGTGTGCATAGAAGGCTCGCGGATGGCCCTTGCCCGTGTTAAAGCATATTGGGTGGAGATGGACGCTACCACTGTTGCGGCGCAGGGTTCGGCCATAGGCCGGGTGGCTGCCGAGCACTATTTCGAGCAGGTTCTCAAGGGTGCTCGTTTGATAGAGGCCCAGTGCTCGAAGAATATTATGTTTGAGTGATATGTATTCTCATTGTAAGCACAATGCTTTTATGAAGTTTTTATAAGGCTATGTTTATACTTTTGCCTGAAAGTAGTATGATGCCTCCTGTGCGGCCGTTTATGTATACATGTGTATAACCTGAAAGATTGCAGCCATTGGCTTCAACCCCCACGCATATAATGCGTAGGTGCTCGCAAAAAATGCGTGTTCACACTTAACCCAACGTCTTGGTCCTATTAAGGAGGTGGTAGCGTAGCGAGCGAGGCAACCGGACTATAATGCTTTAGCACTTTCACTTAGCCATAGGAGTTTGACAGTGGGGCTACTAGATAGCCCCTGGTGGCTCCGCACTCTCCCGATCGCGGGGTGCGTACATGCCTGGCCGGAAAACGGCCCTTCGTTAAGGCGGAGGAATTCTAACATTCCGATAGGTCATCGAGTGGTTGACCAGTCTCACGCTATATCATGACAGTCAGTTTTCGGCTTTCTCTACTGAGGTGCTTGTCCGGATGAACCAGGGCACAATCGCAGTAGTTCTCCTGGTGCTACCTTAGCCGGTAAAGTGGAACGTAAGGCACCAAAACATAGGAGCCGGGCAAACCCAACATTTGTCCAAAGACAATGATTCGGAGCTGATGCATATAAGGCCAAACTCGCGACGCCGAACACTCCCTAAGGTATTCGGTCTTTATGGTATAAACCGGGCATAAATAGTGCCCTTCGTAAGAAGCCCCTTGTGTCCAGGTACGTGCATTGTTCTGACGTGGCCACATGCCAAGACGTCAGCATCCTTCTCAACTGTGCTAAGAATTCGGTGGATATGTATCAACAAGAGACAGTAAAAAAGGTTTACGCAAGGTCTTAATCTAAAAAGAATCCTTGCAGCGGGTCCCTGCTGCACGTCTGCGCCTGTGTCTCCGTTGTGCCGTATCCTGGACGGGTGTAGCACGATGATCATCTGTAAAAGAGAGGAACTTAGGTGAAAAAGTTGTCGTACGAAAAGATAGTTTTTAAAGAAACCATATATAATTCAAGATGAGTAAAAATTGCCACTTGTCTACGCGCGTTGAGCCCCTTGTATTTGTAATAGGGGTGTGACCATTGATCCGGTATAAATTACATATAGCAGCACCGGACTCGACTAACCGTGTCCGAGGTCTTGACGACCTGTTAAATGATTTAGTTGGTGAGGCCATTTTTAGTGTGCGGCTGCCTCGGCGCGCAAAGATCGCTTAATACTTCTGTTTACTGTAATGATGCCGCATGGACCGGGCATCTTGAGTGTGAGGGAAGCGTAGTGCGGTATTGCATTAAAGAGAGCGAAAGCTTCTCGTCCAAGTAGTGCTTGATAGCCACTTTGGAACGGAGCGATGTGGAAGGTTAAATGTTCGCTACGGAAGTTATCGGGGAAGCCGAATATAACTTTTAGTAGCAGGGAGCCGGTGCAATGAGCCCCTGGGCCTGGCGTTACTCCTTTAAAGGTAGTATTGCTATGGCAAATTTTTGTTGGGTCTATCCCCATTTCGCGGATTGTATCCTGATATATCAGGTTTAGACTGCTGCCACCGTCCATCGGGACTCATGTGAAGTGGTATCCGTCAATTATTGGGTCTAATACCAGGGCAGCCCATCCTGCACGCCGGATACTTGCTAAGTAATCACGATGGTCGAAAGTGATCGGTTGAGACGACCAGTGGCAGGACTCCACGGTGATAGGCCCTTGGGCATATTTTTCTGGGAGTGCCGTTTTGTTTCTTCCCTTGATCACGTGTAACACGTTTACTGTTTTGACTTCTAGGGGAAATTTCTTTTGTTCCCCAGTGTCTTGCTTGAGAGGCTCATCATCATCTTCGCTTGGTGTATCCTCCCCCTTGTGTACGGTGTTGAGCTTGCCGGACTGCTTGAAGACCCAACATTCTCTGTGGGTATGATTAGCGGGTTTACCAGGGGTGCTATGGATCTGACATATTTGGTCCAGAATTTTCTTTAGGCTGGACAGTTCGTCTCTGGCGCCTTTAGAGGGCGGCTTTTGCTGACCTGGCCGAGAGCTTTTGAATCCGACGTTTACTTCCGTGCTCTTCATGCTGTCTTCTTTATTCCGGCGTTTGTTATTGCTATTGCACCGTGATTTCCCGTTTCCATCTCTAACTTCAGATGTACTGGGGTCGCTGGTGCTGCATCTGGCTAGCCAGCTGTCCTCACCCGCACAAAAGCGGGTCATGAGGCTTGTTAATGCTGCCATTGTTCTCGGCTTTTTTTGGCCGAGGTGTCTGGCTAGCCATTCGTCACGGACGCTATGCTTAAAAGCTGCCAACACTTCGGCGTCCGGACAGTCGACAATTTGGTTCTTTTTAGTAAGAAACATGTTCCAAAGTTTTCGGGCTGACTCTCCGGGCTGTTGAGTTATATGACTCAAATCGTCCGCGTTCGTAGGTCGGACATAAGTCCCTTGAAAATTTGCCCAAAAAGCGTCTTCAAGCTCTTCCCAGCTTCCAATGGAGTTTCGGGGAGGCCTTTAAGCCAGTGACGAGCTGGCCCTTTGAGCTTGAGGGGTAAGTACTTGATGGCGTGGAGATCATCTCCTCGAACCATATGGATATGGAGGATATAGTCCTCAATCCAGACCCCAGGGTCTGTTGTTCCATCGTATGCCTCTATGTTTACGGGTTTGAATCCCTCTGGAAATTCGTGGTCCAGCACCTCATCGGTGAAACATAGGGGGTGTGCGACACCCCTGTATCTGGGTGTACCGCGTTGTTCGGATGCTTGTTGTGTTACATTGTATGCTGGGGTGCGCTTGCGTGGTCCATAGATGGATCTGGTTGCGCCGTCCTTTTGGTGCGAGCACTCGCGTGGATCGCGTATTGTCTTGTGAGTGGCATTGTTTGCCGCTCTATGTTGGCGGTGAGGTCGTCTATCCGGCCAGGTGGCTGTTTTGATTTTTGGTTGTGGGGGGTCTGAGGCCTCCTCATCGAATTCAGGTAACAACTTCCTCTTTGGGTAGCTCTTGGTGGGGCGATTGTTGCCGTACTTCGCTGCGGTGTTGAGTATTTTACTCCATTTGATTTGGAGTGTGTCCTGCGCAGCCTTGAGCCTTTGCTTCTGCTTTTTCAGACTCCTCGCGGTGGCAACAAGCCTTTGACGAGCATTCTGCTACTCCGGGTGCCTGTCCGGCGTTATGTCGTCCGGACTATTATCTTTGACAGAATTGGTTTGTTCGGTTTGATTCCCCGTATTCCCATGGTCCGGCAGTGGTTCGCCCTGCTCCAACGCTAGGTCTATATGATCGTTGTTTCTGCCGAGGCGGGATTTGGGGCGGCGCTTGCGCCGCCGCTTTGACTGCTTCTCAAGGGGACAAGCCTTCGGTGCATCCTTCCATTCCTCGTCGTCGTCTTCTTTTGGTGTGTCCACCATGTATACGTCATATGATGAAGTGGACGTCCAGCGCCCTATGGGCGGTGGTTCCTCTTTGCCTCCCGCATCGTCGTCCATACCATCGATGTCTTCGGAGTCGAAGTCGAGCATGTCGGTTGAGTCATCGACAGTGGCTATTAAGTGGGTGGTGGGTGGGCGTCAAATTTCTTCGTCGTCCGCATCCCAATCATGTTGGCCATAATCCGGCCAGGGCTCTCCTAACAAAGAGAGACACCTTAGTGAATTCAGAATGTCGCCGAAGGGCGAGTGCTGAAAGATATCCGCGATGGTGAATTCCATGATCGGCGCCCAATCGGATTCGATTGGCAGAGGCGCGGATGGTTCGGAGTCCGGGAAAGAGTCCGGCACCTTGGAGTCACGGGCTGCGCAGAGGGTTAGGCAGGTGTTCAGCTCGATCGCCGTTGAGATTGCAGCCCTTGAGGCGGTGTCTAACCACCCGTCCTCGATTGGCGCAGTTGGCTCCGAACTAAGGGTCGGAGCTGATGCGGGCGCGGCCTTTGGGGTACTGTTCGGCGGCAGAGCTGGGTCATACCCATCGCGACAGTGCGGCGCGCCCTGCTGTGGCTCGAATCCGTCGAAAATCAAGTCTCCGCGGATGTCGGCCGTGTAGTTCAAACTTCCAAATCTGGCCTAATGGCCAGGGGCGTAGCTTTCAATCTGCTCCAGATGGCCAAGCGAATTAGCCCGCAGTGCAAAGCCGCCGAATATGAAGATCTGTCCGGGGAGCAAAGTCTCACCCTGGACCGCATCGCTATCGATGATAGTAGGAGCCATCAAGCGTAACGGCGACGACACAGAGGAACTCTCAACGAGAGCACCAATGTCGGTGTCAAGACCGGCGGATCTCGGGTAGGGGGTCCCGAACTGTGCGTCTAGGCCAGACGGTAACAGGAGGCAGGGGACACGAAGTTTTACCCAGGTTCGGGCCCTCTTGATGGAGGTAAAACCCTACGTCCTGCTTGATTAATATTGATGATATGGGTAGTACAAGAGTAGATCTACCACGAGATCAGAGAGGCTAAACCCTAGAAGCTAGCCTATGGTATGATTGTATGTTATGGTTGTTGTCCTATGGACTAGAACGCTTCCGTTTATATAGACACCGGAGAGGGTTAGGGTTACACAAGGTCGGTTACAAAGGAGGAGATATCCTTATCCGTATTGCCTAGCTTGCCTTCCACGCCAAGTAGAGTTCCATCCGGACACGAAACGAAGTCTTCAATCTTGTATCTTCATAGTTTAACAGTCCGGCCAATGGAGATAGTCCGGCTGTCCGGAGACCCCCTAATCCAGGACTCCCTCAGTCATCTTCCTCCTCTTGGGCGCCTCCCCCTTCGGGTCTTCGGAGGCCGCCCTCTTCTTCTTCCTCCCCTTATGGTGGAGTCGCTTTCCACCTCCTCTTCCTCTTCCTATTCCTCGTCTCCCTCATGGGTGGAGGGGACTTCGGTTTCTCTGGACACAGCATCCGAAGGACACTTATGGCGGGGGCCGCCCTTGGCTTCCTTGCCCTTCTTCTTCTTGGCCTTCTTCTCCGGCGCCTGATACAACACCAGGACCAGTATCTCTGTTAGCTGGGGTGTGGCTGGGTCTTCGGGCAGCGGTGCCAGACACTTGACCCGCTCCGCCTTTGTCGTTCAGCCCTGCACGAAAGACAGATGGTATATTATATCCAAACTTATTTAGCGAATAGGTACTCGAGAAAATCATGCTTACCGGTGTGGCCGGATTCTCGATGTCGAGACTAATGTCCTCGGTCTTCTTCGGCCGTGTTTTTGGGCCTTGAAAAGCAACTTCCAAATGTCTTCGTGCGTCGTGCCGAAGAAGTGCTTCAAAGTCTGTGGCTCCTCCGGATTAAACTCCCACATATGAGAGGCCCAGAGTTGGCTAGGGAGCGGCGGAAGAGCATCACCTGAATCACGCATGTGAGATCGATGTTTTTGCCTATCATGTTGGTGATGCACTTTTGCAGCATCTACACTTCCGCCGAGGACCCCCGGTCAAGGCCCTTAGCGGTCCAGGAGGAGTGAGCCTAGTGGGGGTCCGAATCTGAAGTCGGGCGTGGCTGCCAGTTGGCATTGCGGGGTTCGCTGATGTAGAACCACTCCTGCTGCCACACCTTGACCATCCCCATGAGTGCCCCTTTAGGCCAGACGGTGTTGGGAAGCTTGCTCACCATGGCCCCGGCGCAGTCCACGTGTTGTCCATCGACCACCTTCGGCTTTAGATTAAAAACCTTGAGCCATAGGCCAAAGTGTGGTGGGATGCGGAGGAGAGCCTCACACACGACGATGAACGCCGATATGTGGAGGAAGGAGTTTGGGGCTAGATCATGGAAATCCAGCCCATAATAGAACATGAGGTCGTGGACGAAGGGGTGAAGGGGAAACCCTAGCCCCCGGAGGAAGTGGGGAATGAACACTACTCTGTCGCCGGGCTCTGGGGTCGGCATGACCTGACCCTTGGTGGGGAGCCTATGCGTAATGTCCGCAGAAAGATACCCCGCGCCTCGGAGCTCCTTTACGTCTTTCTCGGTGACGGAGGAGGTCTCCCACTTACCCTTGGAGCCAGATCCAGACATAGCTGGGAAGGTTGGTGGCGGTGGGAAAGATTGAGATTTTTGGCGCTGGAGCTCACAGGAAGGGAAGGCAGGAGATAGGAGAAAGGCATGGGGAAAAGTAGGAATCTTTACCCTCTTATAGGCGGTGAAATACCGAACGCCCCCCTCTCAAGCCTTAAAACTCGCATGTTCCCAAAGAGATCGTGTGAATGGCACGGTTGGATTACCCAAAACCATATTGATGAGGATCCCGCAATGGGCTGGCACGATCTCTGTTTTGACTAGATGTGCCAATGAGGGCTATGCCTCGAAACATGAAGCAGGAGGCGTGAAAACGGTTCGAGGGGTTGAAGAGTCAGATGTGATGATGCGCCAAAAAAAAGTTGTCAGTAAAAGACACTATTTTATCTTGATGTCTTGCCTTCATGGCTAAGGGTTATATTAATTATACAGAGCTGGATACAGATCCTTTGTGCAGGGGTTATCTTAAAATGTTTAAAGATAAGGAACCCCCCTTGCAATGCCGAAGACAATCTGCGTGCCAAACACATTATTATCGAAGACTGGTTCAGGGGCTACTAAGGAAGTCCTGGATTAGGGGATCCTCGGGCGTCCGGACTATTTGATATGGGCCAAACTGATGGTCCATGAAGAAGACTTTCCCCCGTGTCCGGGTAGGACTCCTATATGCAAGGAAGGCAAGCTTGGTGTCCAGATAAGTTATTTCCTTCCCCCACAAACCGACTTTGTACAACCCTAGATCCCTCCAGTGTGTATTTAAACCGGAGGGTTTAGTCCATAGAGGCTATCCGAATTCTCATAGGCTAAACAGCTAGGGTTTAGCCATGACAATGTTGAGGTAGATCAACTCTTGTAACCCCTATACTCATGGAATGCAATTAAGCAGGACGTAGGGTTTTACCTCCATTAAGAGGGCCCGAACCTCGATAAACATTGTGTCCCACTTGTCCCTTGTTACCATCAATCCTCAGACGCACAGTTCGGGGCCCCCTATCCGAGATCTGCCGGTTTTGAAACCAATAGCCGCTGGATGAAAATTCGATGGTGCGGGAGTACGGATCGGAGCACAGGAGCAGAGCAGGCAAACCACGTCCAATCGGGTGTGGCTGTGGTAGAAACTTGATGGTCACCGCAGTTCAGCTGGCCCACATCTCACGCACACAAAGGAAGAGGATCACTGGGGCTGAGAGGGATGAGGCGCATGTCGGGGACGTCGTGCCGTGGGTTGGAGTGGCGTCATGGGAATCGCGTGTGGCAGTGGTAGAAACGTTATGGTCGTCGTGGTTCAACTTCCATGGACAAGTTGTCATGTCTGCTGACACGTGCATTGCATACCTCTCACTGCAAGGAGCAGTAGTAGAGAAAACTTGTTCCAAATATACCATTTTTCGGATAAAATTCTCGAGATATCATTAGTTTCTACACATGGGATTACTCCTGCAAGGGTCAATCACAACATGTGTTTTGTAAAAAAATGCATCTTGATGTTCCCTGCAATGCACGTGCATCTTGCTAGCTATAGAAGATGCCCACACGGGCATCTTGCCGCAGGGTGTGCCACCGACCCAAACTCAATTTTTTCAAACACTTAGGTGCAACGGATGTCGTGCCACGCTACAAAATGTAAAAAAACAGCTCCAATTTTTTTTAAACCTGTTATCTTCAAACCAACCACACTCGTCCCTCACCTCATCAAAACTGCCCGAGGAATATATTTTGAGTGCAGCATGATTTATTTTTACTGATATATGTATATCAAAACTAGAGTGTTTATATTTCAAGCCTGTGAACAAGTATTATTCTACTACTTTGGATCCATTGCAACGCACAGGCCGACACATTGGTATTAGTAGTCTCTATCTCTACTCCTATAAAAAAACAGAGTTGTTGATGATGGTGTGCCTGCCATCCTGCAATATAGGCCATCTGATTTATATATGACAGATAGGAAGGAAACTATGGCAATTTTGCAAAAAGATACCCACACCCCTCTCCACATTTGCAAATAAGGCCTTCCCTTGTTCATCCTTTTCTCCCCAAGGTAAACTATTCATACAAATGCATCTTGATGTTCCGTGCAACGCACGGGCATCTTGCTAGTCTACTACTCTTATAAAAATAGAGTTAGTGATGATGGTGTGCCTGCCATCCTGCAATATAGGCCGTCCGATTTTTATCTAATGGATAGGAATAAAACTATGGCAATTTTGCAAAGATATACCCACACCCATCTCCACATTTGCAAATAAGGCTTTCCCTCGTTCATCCTTTTCTCTCAAAAGATAAACTACTCATACAAATGCATCTTGATGTTATGTGCAATGCACGAGGATGTTTCCTTAGGGGTCTCTCCAGCGCGGTGTGGCCGTAGTTGCAAGTTGGCACCCCTTGAGATGCCGACGTTGAGGGGCACTTGGATTTTGTCCGATGAGCAGGTAAGTGATGAGTTTGATCACGTAGCGAATGCATTCTGAAGACTACTTTCGTGTCCATTTCCTAATTCTCTGGCTGCCCACTGTTTCACAGGTTAGGCTCGATACCAGTGGAGATTGGCTTGCATATGTACGGGAGGGTACCAACATCAATTTGCACAACATTTACAATGGTGACGCCGTTCCTGTAGAACCTTTGTCCAACATTGGGATCAGCCATGCAATGGGCCACCGCCTGAATTGGTACGATGGAACCACGGTGAGATTGAAGAAGATAGCAATCATGGAAGCCCGATAAGGTCGTCCGCCAACCAAAATTAGACTCTCATTGCGGTGTTCGACATCACGATTGCTTTCATGAACCTTGCACATGGCCGTCAAAGGAGGACCATGCTGTCTGTGACCGATTTGTTGTCGTACGAGTATGAAGACACTGTGCTCCTTTCTAACCGCATCTTCGTGGTGACAAACCAGGGGACTTGTTTCGTATGGGACACATCCTACGGTATACTCCCTCTCTTCCAGTTTATTTGTTTTCAATTTTTTCACTTTATAAGTTTCAAATTCAAATTTAGAGCTCTCCATCACATGTTGAGATTACAATGTCCATTAAATCATTGCATGCATGTATTAGTAAGAAACAAATTTCGAGTTTGGCACGAGTTTGTGAAGCGGTAGCACCACAAGGCCTGGCACAGGAGTTACATTTCCCTCTCGGGGCTCTCAGGAATGAGCTTCAGCGCCTTACTACACCTGTCTTTGAGTAAATAACATGTGGACCCGATAGGTGGCTGGTCCACATATAATGCTCCCGAAGGCATAGGGGTAGTGGGGCTGAGAGGGGTGAGCCACAGTTCGGCGGACGTGTGGTGCCATGGATTCGAGCGGCATCGTGGAAATCACGTGTGGTTGTGGTAGAAATTTGCTGCTCGCCGCATTTCAGGTGGCCCACATGTCGCACACAAAGGCAGAGGGGCGGTGCGGCCGAGAGGGGTGAGGCGCACGTCAGGGGACGTGGTGTCATGGGTTGGAGCGGCGTCGTGGGAATCACGAATGGTAGTGGATGAAACGTGATGGTCGTCGTAGTTGAACTTCCATGGACAAGCTGTCATGTCTACGGATACATGCATTGCATACCTATCACTGGTAGGAGTAGTAGAGAAAGCTAGGTGGATAAGTAGTTCCTTATAGTCAAGCGGACCCACGCTACTACTTGTACCAAAGACATGCACACCATCGAAATAGTCCATCTATATCAATATACACACAGAGGAAATATTTTTTTACAAGAGAGGAAATAGTTCATCCATCCATAGTGCCCTGCTGCTGGTGCAGCTTCTTCTTCTTCTTCTTCTCATTTTTTGTGGGAGACGGATTCGCAACATGCTCTCTAGACCTTGCAGCTATCTCAAAACTCACACGGGCAATGAGGGCAGCATATTTTATCCGCTAGTATGTTAAGGGATAATGCTCCCATCTAGACGACCTTAATGCCAGTGTATCGTCACCCTTCTGAAGATTTGTTCCGAGCACAAAATTTGCTATGTCGAATAAGGATTGTGTCGGTTTATCACAATCTTCTACAGGAATTTTTATTTTGGTTTGTACGTCAGCGATGCTTTTCAAATAAAGGTTGTATGGCTCCAACTTTTGTTTGTCCCCTGAGCTGGCTGCCCCACAGAAGTATATGTCCTCTCGAGAAATCATGGAGCCCATCTGGTATGGAGGGCGCGTGTATGATGTGGTACACCAAAACATCATCTTCGAGGCACGGCTGAAGGACGGCGGTACGTTGGATCTTCCCAGTGGCACGCTCCATGTGATGGGGTTATGTACCTAGGGTAGGGTCATGGACCTGATCCAAGTACCTTACCCAAGGACATCCTTAGAAGAGGTCGCCTTCCAGTCGACCAACGAAGGACTCACTCGACTGACTTGAAGGACTCGACCACGAAGACTCACTCGACCACCAGGAGGTCAAGAGGCACTCTGCACTGCAACGGCCTGTAATTAAGTAGGCTTTATGATAGTAAAGACACTTTATGTGGGGCGTTACCAGTAACGCCCCAGACTTAACTCACCTTAAACCCTCTCCTACGTGGGCTGGCTGGGGTCCTGGCACACTCTATATAAGCCACCCCCCTCCACAGGCAGAGGGGTTCGGCACCTTGTAACTCATATACTCATAATCCACTCGACCGCCTCCGGGCTCCGAGACGTAGGGCTATTACTTCTTCCGAGAAGGGCCTGAACTCGTACATCTCTTGTGTTTACAGCCTCTCCATAGCTGGGACCTTGCCTCTCCATACCTACCCCCCACTCTACTGTCAGGCTTAGAACCACGACAGTTGGCGCCCACCGTGGGGCAGGTGTTTTAGCGATTTTGTGGAGAAGTTGCGATTCTTCCGAGTACTTTCATCATGGTGTCTGCTGGAGTTTTGGTCGGGGGTCAAGAGATCCGTCTCGGCACTCTCACCTTCATCGCCGACGACTCCGCATGGCTCCAGGAGGCTCCACTCGACGTAGATGCGCTCCCCGTCCGCGGTGCGACGCATTTTCGCGCATGTGTCCGCGGCGTTCTGCTGCGGCAACCGTCGACCCAGTATCGGTCGGCTCCTCCATCGTCCACCCTCCCGGTCTCCCCCCAGCGCAAGCGCTCGGGCCGGTCGAGGCTTCAGCGATGGGTGAGGCACGCGGTGGCTCGCCAATCTGCCACCACCCAAGTTGCGGCAATCGAGCCCGACGAATCCCTCTACGGCTTGTTCGATCTGTCGACTGGCTCCGTAGAGACTGCATCCGAGTGCGGTAGCAGTGATCCAGCGGCGGAAATCTTGATGGTCGACGGGCCCCGCAGTCCCCCTGGCTTCGCCCGTGATGGTGGAGCAGGTGACGGAGGCGACCCCGCACGAGGCCACGAAGAGTACCAGCCCGAGCCACTCGACTCTCTGCAAAGAGAGGAACTTCGCCGCAGGAATGTGGATGCCCTGCGTACTCCCATCGCAGGAGAAACCCCCGAGGCTCGTGCCTTAGAGGAGGCACGTCTGGCCAATTTGGCCGAACGCACTCGACTGGAGAATCTTCAGCGAGCACTCGACGAGCGCGCGCGACAACGAGTTCCCGACACCAGTCGACGTCAACTCTTCCCGCCGACTCAGGTATATTGAACCCCAATCCAGAATTTAGCAGCTGCGACCCGTATAGCAGAGTCCATCCAGCCTTCGCAGTCGGAAGCTGGCAGAGGTTTGCTGCAGATCAGGGATCTGCTCCGGGCAGCAGGAGATCAGAATTCAGCCGTGTCTCAGTCGCGCAACAGAATTCACAGTCGATCCGTCACTGCGAATACGGTTCAGTCGGCTCACAGCCCCAGATCACCTCCGCGGCGTGAAGGGCGCGAGAATCGGCGAGATCAATATGGCGACCGACTCAATCGAGATGATAGGCGTCGAGCGCCCAATTCCCCTCCGAGGGGTGGGTCTTACGCTCCTCGGTGGCAAGATGACAGGCGTCAGTACAGTACAGGGCGAAGGGTTCCAGTCGACCCTAGAGAACCAGGCTTCGATGCGCGATCCATTATCGTGCAAGGTTTGGTCGACCGGAACAGAGCCCATCGGAGCGGACTCGACAGAGATGCACCCACAAGCAGTCGAGTGCATGTTTCTGGTCCTGAATGTTTCAGCAGAGCTATCAGGGCCGCAGTTATCCCTCCCAATTTCAGGTTGGCAACAGGAGTCAGCAAGTTCACTGGTGAGTCTAAGCCTGAAACTTGGCTTGAAGACTACCGAGTGGCAGTTCAGATTGGTGGTGGGAACGACGAGGTGGCCATGAAGCATTTGCCCCTCATGCTGGATGGTTCTGCCAGGGCATGGTTGACTCAATTACCTCCTAGCAGCATTTACGCTTGGGAAGATCTGTCCCGAGTGTTCATCAGAACGTTTGAAGGGACTTGCAAGCGACCAGCTGGATTGACAGAGTTGCAAGTCTGCGTGCAGAAGGCTAATGAGACTCTCAGAGAGTATATTCAGAGGTGGATCACTTTGCACCACACTGTGGAGAATGTGTCTGATCATCAGGCAGTCTGCGCCTTCAAAGATGGCGTCAAGAACAGAGAACTGAGTTTGAAGTTTGGTCGAACCGGTGACATGACCTTGAGTCAGATGATGGAGATTGCTACCAAGTACGCCAACGGCGAAGAAGAAGACCGACTCCGAAGCGGCAAGCACAAGCCGAGTCAGTTGGGAAAAGGAAACACCAGTCGGAAACAGAAGCGGAAGGCTGAACCGGCAGCTCCTGGAGAGGCTCTGGCCGTGACTCAGGGAAAGTTTAAGGGGAAACCAAAAGGATCCTGGAACCCCAAGAAGGTAAAGGATAAAGAAGGGAACGACGTAATGGATATGCCATGTCACATCCACACGAAGAAAGACGAAGAGGGGAATATCATCTACCCGAAGCACACCACTCGCCAATGTCGACTCCTGATCCAGCAGTTTCAGGGAAAACAGTCTAAGGACAAGGAGAAGGAGTCGGACAAGGCTGAAGACAAGGAGGACAGTGAGGAAGGATATCCGCATATCAACTCCACTCTGATGATCTTTGCAGATGTGGAAAGCAGGAGTCGACTGAAAGTCATTAACCGAGAGGTGAACATGGTTGCCCCAGCAAAAGCAAATTATCTGAAATGGTCTCAAATACCCATCACATTCGACCAATCTGATCACCCGACTCATATTGCCACCCCTGGGAGGCAAGCTTTGGTGGTCGATCCAGTTGTCGAAGGCACTCGACTGACAAAAGTGCTGATGGATGGTGGAAGCGGGCTGAATTTGTTGTATGCAGACACACTGAAAGGAATGGGCATTCCGATGTCCCGACTGGGCACTAGTAACATGAGCTTTCATGGAGTTATACCAGGGAAGAAAGCCAAGTCACTCGGCCAAATAGCTTTGGACGTGGTGTTTGGTGATTCGAAGCATTTTTGCAAAGAAAAGTTGACGTTTGAGGTCGTGGATTTTCAGAGTGCATATCATGCCATTTTGGGGAGACCAGCTTACGCACGGTTCATGGCTCGACCATGCTACGTGTACCTCAAATTGAAGATGCCCGGCCCCAAAGGAGTGATCACTGTCACCGGTGATCGGAAAAAGGCAGAAGAGTGCTTTCAGAAGGGCTCCAAGATTGCCGATTCCCAGGTGACAGCGGTCGAGTTCGAAGAATACAAGCAAAACGCAGATCCGAGTGACTTGCTGCGATCAAAGAAACCCGCCATAGAGTCTGCATTCCAGTCGTCTGGTGAGACGAAGCCTGTTCACATTCACCCGACCGACCCCGATGCAGCTCCGACCCGCATCTCCACAACACTCGACCCAAAATAGGAAGAAGCGCTCATCCAGTTCCTCCGTGAGAACTGGGACATTTTTGCATGGAAGCCCGCTAACATGCCAGGTGTTCCCAGGGGACTGACTGAGCATCGCCTAAGAGTCGACTCATCTGCAAAACCAGTCAAAGAGCATCTTCGGCGGTCCGCCGTCCAGAAGTGAAAAGCCATTGGTGAAGAAGTGGCTCGACTGTTGGCGGCCGGATTTATCCGAGAGATATACCACTCCGAGTGGCTCGCTAATGTCGTCATGGTTCCTAAGAAGGACAAGTCGCTCCGAATATGCATTGATTTCAAGCACATCAACCGGGCCTGCCCGAAAGATCATTTTCCTCTCCCTCGCATAGATCAAATTGTTGACTCGACCGCGGGATGCGAGAGGCTATCTTTTTTAGATGCCTACTCCGGGTACCACCAGATCCGTCTGTACGGACCCGACGAGGTAAAAACAGCTTTCATCACTCCATTCGGGTGCTTCTGCTATATCACCATGCCATTCGGCCTCAAGAATGCCGGAGCCACATTTATGCGAATGATTCCGAAGTGTCTACTCACTCAAATCTGTCGGAATGTGGAAGCATATATGGATGATATCGTTGTCAAGTCACGAAAAGGTTCCGACCTGCTCGCTGATCTCGCCGAAACATTTGCCAACCTCAGAAGATATGATATCAAGCTCAATCCATCAAAGTGCACATTTGGAGTTCCTGGTGGCAAGTTACTCGGTTTTCTCGTTTCCGAACGGGGAATCGACGCTAACCCAGAGAAGATTGGCACTATTCTCCGAATGAAACGCCCTGTGCGAGTGCACGATGTCCAGAAGCTTACTGGATGCTTGGCCGCATTAAGTCGATTCATCTCACGACTCGGCGAAAAGGCATTGCCTCTTTACCGACTGATGAAGAAGACAGACAAGTTCGAGTGGACTCCAGAAGCTGATGCAGCGTTTGCCGAGCTAAAAACTCTGCTCTCCACCCAGCCGGTGCTTGCTGCTCCAATCAGCAAAGAGCCTCTGTTGCTCTATATCGCAGCCACAGGACAAGTCGTCAGTACTATGCTAACGGTCGAGCGGGAAGAAGAAGGAAAAGCTCTCAAAGTTCAGCGCCCAGTGTATTATTTGTCTGAAGTCTTGACTCCATCCAAGCAGAGATATCCTCATTATCAGAAGCTTGTGTATGGAATATACATGACCACAAAGAAGGTTGCTCATTATTTTTCTGATCATTCCATCACAGTCGTCAGCGACGCTCCACTATCAGAGATTTTGCACAACAGAGATGCAACTGGTCGAGTGGCCAAATGGGCAATTGAACTTCTTCCCCTTGATATCAAGTTTGAGGCAAAGAAAGCCATTAAGTCCCAGGCAATAGCAGATTTCCTCGCCGAGTGGATTGAACAACAGCAGCCGACTGAAGTTCACTCGGAGCATTGGACCATGTTCTTTGATGGCTCTAAGATGTTGAATGGTTCCGGTGCTGGGGTTGTCCTAGTTTCCCCCAGAGGAGATAAGCTCAGATATGTGCTCCAGATTCACTTTGATTCCTCCAACAATGAGGCAGAATATGAGGCCCTCTTATATGGGTTGCGCATGGCCATTTCACTCGGCGTCCGTCGCCTGATGGTCTATGGCGACTCGGATTTAGTGGTCAATCAGGTGATGAAAGAGTGGGACGTGAGAAGCCCAGCCATGACTGGATACTGCAATGCAGTGAGGAAGCTGGAAAAGAAGTTCGAGGGGTTGGAGCTCCATCATATACCCCGACTGAAAAATCAAGCAGCTGATGATCTAGCAAAGATAGGTTCCAAGAGAGAAGCCATTCCGAGTGGTGTGTTCTTGGAGCATATACACACTCCGTCAGTCAAAGAAGATCCTTTCACCGAAGAAACTCCACAGCCCAAGAGTGCCACAGATCCGACTGAAGTTGAAGTCCCAGCGGTGGTCGACTTGATCATGGAGGTTTTGGTGGTCATTCCCGACTGGACAGTTCCGTATGTCGCATATATCCTGAGAAAAGAGCTTCCGGAGGATGAGGAAGAGGCTCGACAGATCGTCCGTCGATCTAAGGCCTTTACCGTAATCAAAGGACAATTATACAGAGAAAGCGCGACTGGAGTTGGTCAGAAGTGCATAACACCAGGAGAAGGTCGACTCATCCTCAATGATATTCACTCGGGGACCTGTGGTCATCATGCGTCCTCTCGGACCATCATGGCCAAAGCATACCGAGCCGGATTTTACTGGCCAAAGGCGAATGAGATGGCAAAAGATATAGTGGATAAGTGCGAGGGATGTCAGTTCTACTCGAATATGTCGCACAAGCCTGCGTCGGCCCTGAAGACCATCCCACTCGTCTGGCCTTTCGCAGTATGGAGACTGGAAATGGTCGGTCCTTTGAGAATAGGACGAAGTGGCTTCACGCATGTACTGGTGGTAGTCGACAAGTTCACCAAGTGGATCGAGGCTAAACCAATCAAGAGCCTTGACACCGGTACTGCTGTTAGCTTCATCAGGGAACTAATATTCAGATATGGAGTCCCGCACAGCATCATTACGGATAATGGGTCGAATTTTGACTCAGAGGAATTCAGAGATTTCTGCAACTCCCAAGGCACACGGGTCGACTACGCTTCAGTCGCCCATCCGCAGTCGAATGGACAAGCAGAGCGAGCTAATGGACTGATTCTTAAGGGATTGAAGCCTCGACTGATGCGTGATCTCAAACACGCGGCTGGAGCTTGGGTCGACGAACTTCCCTCAGTGCTTTGGGGGCTGCGGACCACACCTAATCGGTCGACCGGAAGAACTCCATTCTTCTTGGTCTACGGAGCTGAAGCAGTCTTGCCGAGTGATCTTCTCCACAATGCTCCTCGAGTTGAAATCTACAACGAAGCAGAGGCTGAACAAGCGCGGCAGGACGCAGTCGACCTTTTAGAGGAAGAAAGGGAGATGGCTCTGATCCGGTCGACCATCTACCAACAAGATTTGCGTCGTTTCCATGCCAGAAATGTGAGAGGTCGAGCCTTCCAGGAAGGGGATTTAGTTCTCCGAGTGGATCAGCACAAACCACACAAGCTTGCTCCTTCTTGGGAAGGCCCCTTCATCGTCACCAAGGTTCTCCACAACGGGGCGTACCGTCTTTACAACGTCGAGCATAATATCGACGAGCCCCGAGCTTGGAACGTGAAGCTACTCCGCCCATTTTACACTTAAGTTTTATCACTCGGATGAGTTGCAATAAAGTACTTCTGTAGTTCATGGACCTCAAAATAATAGTGTCATAGTTCCTCCATAATTTCTGTCACTTTTTATTTTTGTCCAAATAAAATTCCTCCTCAGTGAGTGACTTAGCCGCGAATCCGTTTCGCCTAAGTTTGTAAAAATCCTACCGAGTGGTGAGCCAGACTCTCACTCGGAGGCTTAGCTGCGAATCTGTTTCGCCTAAGTTATCAAAATCCTACCGAGTGGTAAGCCAGACTTTCACTCGGGGGCTTAGCTGCAGCCCTGTGCTCGCCTAAGTTGTAAAAAATCCTACCGAGTGAAGAGCAAGCCTCTCACTCGGGGGCTTAGCTGCAGCCCTGTGCTCGCCTAAGTTGTAAAAAATCCTACCGAGTGAAGAGCAAGCCTCTCACTCGGGGGCTTAGCTGCAGTCCAAGCACTCGCCTAAGTTACAAAAATCCTACCGAGTGAAGAGCAAACCTCTCACTCGGAGGCTTAGCTGCAGCCCTGTGCTCGCCTAAGTTACAAAAATCCTACCGAGTGAAGAGCGACCCTCTCACTCGGAGGCTTAGCTGCAGTCCAAGCACTCGCCTAAGTTACAAAAAATCCTACCGAGTGAAGAGCAAGCCTCTCACTCGGGGGCTTAGCTGCAGTCCAAGCACTCGCCTAAGTTACAAAAATCCTACCGAGTGAAGAGCAAACCTCTCACTCGGAGGCTTAGCTGCAGCCCTGTGCTCGCCTAAGTTACAAAAATCCTACCGAGTGAAGAGCGACCCTCTCACTCGGGGGCTTAGCTGCAGTCCAAGCACTCGCCTAAGTTACAAAAATCCTACCGAGTGAAGAGCAAACCTCTCACTCGGGGGCTTAGCTGCGGCCCAGTGCTCACCTAAGTTATAGAAATCCTACCGAGTGGTAAACCGGGCTTCCACTCGGAGGCTTAGCCGCAGCCCAGTGCTCGCCTAAGAGGACTAAAGAATAAGTCGATTGCAGTAAAGGCGCCTTGCTTTGAACCTACAAAAGACATTTCGAGCCAAAGGCAATCATATTCAAGCACCAAATTCAAGTTTGAGTCGATATCTAAAGGAACCGAAAGTGCTCAGGCGTTAAGCCTGTTAAGGTTTATCGGTTACAATTCCACTCGGCATACCGAGGCAAATTTAAAGCGTCGAGCCAGAAGAAGTTTTTTACCCCTCCTGTGGAGGGCTGGAAGGTGCAACGAATTCATCAAGGTCAATTCCGTCGGCGATCCGAGTGGCAGCTGCAAGGAAAGTTTCCATAAAGGACCTGAAGTCGTGTTTCTTGGTGTTGGCCACCCGAAGAGCCGCCAGCTTCTCTTCTCGCGCATCTTTACAGTGGACTCGGGCCAGACACAGAGCAACATCTGCACCACACCGAGCCGAGGACTTCTTCCATTCCTGCACTCGACCAGGGATCGTGTTCAAGCGGGTCATCAGCGACTCAAGGTCATTCTGAAGTGTCTCCTCAGGCCAGAGCGTCGAGTCGATGCGAGATGTGGCGGCCTTCAGCCTTGCGAGATAGTCCACGACAGCTGCAACACGAGACTCCAGTCGGAAAACATCCATGGCAACTTCGTCATTCACCGGAGAATTGACGGGGTCGAGGTTTGGCTCCAGCCGGCTAGTTTCTTCTTCAAAGTTTTGACAAAATTCTGCAAGGATGATCACTAAGTCAAGGGGATGGTCGAATGGAAAAACCACAATTGGAAATGTTTGCCAAGCATAGAGGTTTACCTTCAAGCATAAGAAACAGCTTCTTGGCAAGACCACTCAGGAAGGCCTCCAGATCAGTTTTCTTCCCAGTCAATTTGCTGACTTGGTCGGTCAGGGCAGCTTTATCAGTTTTCAGTCGACTGGCCTCCTTGTTGGCGATCCCAAGAGCAGCTTTCAGATTGGTATTGTCATGTTCAAGCTTGGTGACTGAAGCTAACTTCTCGTCAGCAAGCTTGATCTTCTCAGCTAGTTCGAGGTCTTTCTTCTGTTGGGCCTCCCTTACCTTACCTGCAAGTTACAGCAAGGTCAGATTTTTGAAACAAGCAAGGGGAAAAGCAGTCGTCGGGGTCTCACCAAACATACCTTCGGTCTCCTCCTTTGCCTTCGTCAGCTTCTCCTGAACCAGCTTCAAGCTCAGCTCGAGTTGAGTGTGCTTGTTTTCCAGCTCAGAGTAGCGAGCCACAAGATCACAAGAGTTCTGCGAAGAACCAATCGACTAAAAATGTCAAATATAATTCACTTCCGAGTGAAAAAGGAAAAAACACACGTTTCTAAGACTACAGCCGAATACAAGCATTCGACCGTAGTCTCGGGGACTACACCCAGTGGGTGCACTCAGCGTGCCCCCACTAATCCTGTTGAAGACAAAGTCGACCAGTCGACCTCAAAAAAAAAGTGAGATGTATTCTTTAAGACTGTGATCAACTGCAAGCAGTCGACCACAGTCTCGGGGACTACACCCAGTGGGTGCACTCAGCGTGCCCCCACCGGTTTGTGAAATCCAGTCGACATAGTCGACTGACAGAAAGATTGACATCATAAAGTCTAAGGCTGACTACCAGCAGTCGACCTTAGCCTTGGGGACTACACCCAGCGGGTGCACTCAGCGTGCCCCCGCTAACACGGAGTTTAATCGACACACCCAGTGGGTGACTACTATAAATTCCGGAAAGGAAAAGTTTTTGGTAGCATATCCAACAGAACAAATGGTGGTCGACTGACCTGAACATTGCTTTGGAGGGCAGAACTGGCGTCATAAGCTGCCTGGCTCGCATCCCGGATGGTCTTCAACTGCTCCATCATGATTCCCGCCTGGCGTATTGCCTCCTTCGCCGCGCCAGCTTGGTCCTCTGGGACGTGGTGCGTCGTGAAGAGGGAGGGCTGCTGAGCACTTGTCAATGGATCTGCGAAGGACACCGTATGTCGAGTGGTGTTCTCTTCCTCCGCAATCAGAATCTCAGGCGCCGTCACATCCTGGGACACCTTGCTGGCAGACGCTTTCCTGCTCCTTCTGCGCTTCAATGGTTCCTCATCCTCATCATCATCAGGGAGATTGATAACAGCGGTGGGTGGAGCTACAAAGAAGAATCAGGATCAGAGATCGCGAGTCAGTCGACTACGGACGGCGTTAAGAATACAGTACCTGGTTTCGAAGTTGCTGCGTCCTCCATCTCATGGTCATCAGCCCGGGCTGAGGTTTCAGAAGTAGCAGCACTACAACTCCAAAGGATCAGTCGACTAACTTCAGCGTCGACCAGAGACAAAGTTCACACAAAATAAGAAGATTCAAACAGCACGATTACCCTGATATGGTAGGGATGGACACCTTCATCTTCGGTAGGAGCTTGATCGTCTTCGACGGGGCCGCCCTGGGCTGCTTCGACGCCTTTTCAGTCGGCACCGGAGAGGTGGTTCGAGGGCGCTTGGTCGACTGAACAACGGTTGCAACCCCCTTGCCACGTTCAGTCGAAGGGTCGTGGACAAGCTTCGGCCGCCTTTCTGAGCGCGGTGGTACGACCTCCTCCTCCTCTTCTTCCTCGTCCTCAACGTCATCTTCATCACCGTCATCATCATCATCGTCGCCATCATCCTCTGCAACGTCCGAGTCCCATTCCTCCTCTTCCTGGCTCTCGCCCCCACTCGCCTCACCCTCCTCAGTCGGAGCTTGTGCCCCATTGGGCATCGAGTACAGTTCGGTGAGAGCCTAGCAGATATCAAGACAAGGATCAGTCGACCAGTCGACAGGATAAACAGAAATGAATGCGACAAGAACACAGTGGAGAGCAGAGCAAATGTACCTTGTTTGGATCGCTGTTGTGGTCGAGTGGGGGAATCCTTCTGGCTCCGCGTGGGTTATCCTTGTTTCCGGTAACGGCTACCATCCATCTTTCCAGAGTGACATCGTCGACTGCTTCTGGATGGACTCGAGTCTCGTCTTCAGTCCCACAGTACAACCACATGCAGTGGCTCCGGAACTGAAGGGGCTGGATGCGACGCCTGAGGAAGACCTCCAGGAGGTCCATGCCCGTCACTCCCTCCCGAACCAACTGCACCACGCGCTCCATCAACATCTTCACGTCAGCTTTCTCCTCCGGAATCAACTTCAGAGAGGATGGCTTGTTCACTCGGTCCATGGTAAACTGTGGGAGTCCACTCGACTGCCCCGGCGTCGACTGGTCCTGACAGTAGAACCAGGTCGACTGCCAGCCTCTGACTAACTCGGGAAAGGTCATGGGCGGGAAGGTGCTCTTATTCCTCACCTGGATGCCCAGACCCCCACACATTTGGACGACTCGGGTCCTTTCATCGCCTGGGCTCGCCTTCTTCACGGTCTGAGAGCGACGCGTGAATATGTGCTTGAACAAACCCCAATGCGGTCGACAGCCCAGGAAACCCTCACACATGGACACGAACGCGGCAAGATAGGCAATAGAATTTGGGGTAAAGTGGTGGAGCTGCGCTCCGAAGAAGTTCAAGAAGCCACGGAAGAAAATACTCGGCGGCAAAGAAAATCCACGATCAACATGGGTGGCCAAGAGCACACACTCACCCTCTTCTGGCTGGGGCTGCCACTCCTTCCCCGGAAGCCTCGCAGCTCCATGAGGGATCAAGCCCTCGTTGGCCATGTCGAGGAGGTCTTTCTCTGTGATGGTCGACTGGATCCAGTCTCCTTGGACCCAACCCTTCGGCAGGCGGGATCTGGACGAGGACCCGCCGCGGCTGGTAGATCTCCCCTTCGCCTTCTCCGACGCCGACGCCTTCTTCGCACGTTCCAGCGCCGCCGTCTTCTCCTTGGCCATGATTGCCGGCGAGATGCGCGTGGGGAAGTTGTGCGGGGGCGAGAGCGAGCGCGCTGGACGGGGATGAAGGGAGCGGAGAGAGAGAAAGAGAATGCTGAGGCACAGTACAGAAATCCTCGCCGGGCGCATTTATAAGGTCCCTTCCGAGTGGATGACAGGTGGGCCCGGTCGATCTAATCATATCCGGGAGCAGTTATGCAAACGGGATACGTGGCGAAGAAAGCGGCGCGGAGATCGAGGCGTCTATGTCCCGTCCCATCCGAACGCCGCGGTCCGCTCCGCTTCGCACGCGTCCCCAAATTTTGCATCCTGCGGAATCCGCGAACAGCAGATCAGTCTGTCAGACACGGAGTTTCCTGCGATCCGTCGCTCGGAGATCGTCGAAGCCCGAAAGATCACTCGACGAAAGAAGAGAATGGATCGAGTCGACTGAAGACAAGTTGCTCACTGTCGACGAAGAGATTCTTTGGTCCAGAACAGCGCACGACCAGAGCGCAAAGGTTAATCAGAAACGACATCAACTCCTTCCTCACTCAAAGCCTCAATCCATTCGGGGGCTAATGATGGGGTTATGTACCTAGGGTAGGGTCATGGACCTGATCCAAGTACCTTACCCAAGGACATCCTTAGAAGAGGTCGCCTTCCAGTCGACCAACGAAGGACTCACTCGACTGACTTGAAGGACTCGACCACGAAGACTCACTCGACCACCAGGAGGTCAAGAGGCACTCTGCACTGCAACGGCCTGTAATTAAGTAGGCTTTATGATAGTAAAGACACTTTATGTGGGGCGTTACCAGTAACGCCCCAGACTTAACTCACCTTAAACCCTCTCCTACGTGGGCTGGCTGGGGTCCTGGCACACTCTATATAAGCCACCCCCCTCCACAGGCAGAGGGGTTCGGCACCTTGTAACTCATATACTCATAATCCACTCGACCGCCTCCGGGCTCCGAGACGTAGGGCTATTACTTCTTCCGAGAAGGGCCTGAACTCGTACATCTCTTGTGTTTACAACCTCTCCATAGCTAGGACCTTGCCTCTCCATACCTACCCCCCACTCTACTGTCAGGCTTAGAACCACGACACCATGTACTCTGCATCAAGACCGATGACCTTCATCTCCACCTTTTGGAGGGAGTTGGATACATTGTTGATCCACTTCCGAACAACCCTTGGGTGGTCGGTGATGGTGGCAACTATGCTCAACGAGCCTTCAACGAGGACATGTTGGACGCTAAAAACCTGCATCTCTATCTCTTTCGCCATTTGGAACCGCTGGACCGGAGGGCTATGGTTTGGAGAATTAGGATTAGATAGCTAGTCTAACTGAAGAAGATGATTATTTAAAGGGGCTTCAGAATTACTCCAGGAGTATGTGAAGAGGTTAAAACAATGTGAATGTAGTGTGGTTTGGATACAAATAAAGATGACAGAGAGGTGAAGAAGCCGAGGAAAATCGGTTCCCGATGGAGAAGTAAATGGGAGAAGTGCCCTGCAGGTAGTTGATTAGACGGCTAGGTAGACTAAATAGAAAGGCTATGCGGGTAGACTGAGGAGTGGTACATGTCCATGTACGTGCCCATCCTTCTAGCGCTACATGTGCCACTGGCTAGTTGAGGTCACTCTTTCGAATCACCATGGTGAGACATTTTATGATTCCTTTTTATTTCTACACCCCTCCTGACAAGTGGGACCTATGCAAACGGATATAAAAAAATGTGCCATAGCTGGTTCGGATGGATATTTGCGCGTGCATGGGAGACACAACATTCTCTGGTTAAGAAATATGCGGTTATCCTCAAAAAAGAAAATTCCTTCTTCGTGCTTCCGCATGCATGAGAATTTGGTTCTGCTCGCAATATGCATGATACCTGGAGGATGAAGTGAACCCAGAGGCATGCTAGCACGGGAGACCTATTTCCCTATACATTACTACTCATGTTCCTACTACTCCTACTAGTAGTAGTACAATTGTGGTACACTTGATGGTCAAAATATTATCCATCCGGTCCTCACAGTGAAGTGAAAAGACCCTGCGCCCGATGTGAAACTAGTCTAGGCGGCGTGTTCGGGTTACCAAAGTTAGCCTCACCTTGTGCACTATGCAGTCACTGTCACCGCCTCCATATAGCATGTCTCGCCTCGTATCCCTCTCCCCTAGCAGCACTCCATCTCCATCTTCGTCTCGCTAGAGATCCTGAGGTCACTCTTCATCATCTCACTGTGCCCCCGCATACCCTCGCCTCTCTCACCTCCCCCAATACCACTATTCCCTCGCTAGTCGCTCCAGCACCAAGAGCTTTCTCCCCCATAAATCAAGCTCCCAAAAATCCCAACTTTCAAACTCCACCATGGCCAAAGGAGAATCGTGTAGCATCCATATGAGCCACGATTGGAGCAATCTCCCTAGTGACATCCTCGACCTCTGGTGTTCGTGTATGGATATGTTGAGCGCCTTGCGGCTGGCTGCATGCTCGAGGGACATGCACACGGCAATCGTCGAAGCGTGGCCTAAGCTTTTTAAGACACCCTGCTTGCTGCTATCTTGTCTTGCGAGATTTTCTCACCATGATACGGAGGCGTACATGATGCCCCTCGACTTCAATCCGACCTCCATTAGCCGAAATTTCTTTGCAAGTATGTAGTGGGTCGCCATACATCATTTCCCTCAACTTCGATCCAATCACCATCGCCTGAAACTTCTTGGCAGGTATATACTGGGTCGGCATGAGCTCCCACTGGATGGCTGCCGTCAGACAAGACCAAAAAAAGTTGGTGCTCGTGAACTTCCACACCTTCCATGAGATTATCTTTCCTATGTTCGCGGTCCAAGTCATCTAGATTACGAAGTCAGTTGGATGCACCTTGTTTTGCAGAAGATTGTAATATGCCAAGTGCCCACACGAGATGCGAATTACACAGACTTCAAGCTAATTGCCTTGTTCAACCGCGGACTCGCCTATCTTTCCGCTGGTGCCTTCTTTAGCTGGAGACAGCTCACCTCACAATGGATCGCCAAAGCTGATACACACTCATGTGATGCTATTGAACACACTGGCATCAACTACGCGATCGACAAAGCAGATGGCACCACGTATTGCTGGGACGGCACGTGTAAGTTGTTTCCGTCTGATGTTAATGATGACGCCATGACACTGTTTGAACTTTTTGTGATGATTGGCATATCCCTGTTTGAGCAGAATTTGAGTAGAACTATGGCAATGTATTAGAGACGTTGTAAATCAGCTATATTTGGAATGAGTTAATTCATGCGATTGTGACCATGTCATTACAGTCAATTTGTACCCTTGAATAATCAAATGATTAGGAAGATATGTATATTCTCCTTATTTTATAGTAATCTATATAATAATAAATATGAGTGTCTATCAATGGCCATGTTAGTTTCCTCATTTTCATGATGTAGAAACATGCATCACACTGTTGGTTTCATCTAACCATACATTAGGGAAGTAAATCTGCATATGGAGAACTCTATATTTGGAAGTAGTGAAATCCTGTAATGCTTACCAAGTGTACATACCTATATTCGCCCTTCAGCAATCAATGGCTAGAATAATATCCTCACAAAAAATTTGCCCACAGAACAAGAGTATATAACAATTCATGGTCTGTCACTTTCCTTGAAGAATTTGTTTGTGAGGACAGAACATGATTACATAACATGCATGACATGGTAGTTTCCTGTGAAGAATCAATTACGAGATAACATGATTATAACCATGCATGGCACTTCTATATTTTTGAACCCATTATACATTTCCCTGTATTTTCCTCCCAATTCCAACAGGGACATATCAATGTTGTTTCTTGCATTATCCTACTCATACTCTGAACAATGCTAATCTTACATTAACAATTCCTGTCCTTTTTTATATGATGTAGTGTCCCTACAGTCACTGCCCTTTGTAATCACACCACCTTTGCCAAAAACAGGGAAGCACAACTAGTTCCTTGCTCGATCAGATGAGGAAAAAAGACTGATGATCATTCGGACACATGAGCCGGAAAAGTTATATTGCAAAAACCCCACTGTGTATAAGCACCGTGAAATACGTGAGTATCCGGACAGTGGCTGTTACGTCTATGAGCAGGATACCAGCTTGTTGGGGCCTTCAGGATTTTTGAGTTGGAGGCAGGTAAATAGCCTTCGTTCACACTCTTTGTTTCTCGGACTCAATTATCCTATTAACTAGGAGATCGCCGTTGGCAAGGACCTTGATGGTAGAGATGCTCTGTTTGCTATGGAAAACAGTGTCTACACGATGAGCCCTAGGACTTCGGGAGCAAACTCCCCTGATTGTCAACGATACAGCCTGCAGCCAAAAGAAGGTGAGAATGACAAAGGCATCTGGATTAACTTTGATCCTTGGATGTCTCCAGTCCGACAGACAATGATGTGGTTCAAGCCTTCGGGTCAATAGGTAATTGGAATATTGCGTCGAAAGGGTGGAGTACTCGTGTCCCGGATCACTGGTCGCTGAAGCGGAGCTGCAAATTATGATGGTGTTGGATCATCCCTCTTCGAATGACTTGTTGTCCTTGCTGCTTGTTTTGGATGGGTAGTTCTCTCTTTTGTTATGCATATTCATTGTCATTTGGTCATCCTCGTCTATGTCACTCTTACTATGTAATACTTGCCTCTATTTAGAATGTCATTCTCGTCTGGATCACGAGAGTCTGAGCGCTGCAGATGGGTGTGTTTTGGTGGTGTAGCAAGACTTCTTATGAACTGTCATGTCTTGTTGTTTATGTCAGTAGTAGTCACTAGTCGATGTTTGAATGTTGTATATATCGTTGTTTCGAACTGTTTATTGTCTCGAACTGTTGGTGGGCTAAATGAGGGTATCACCATTCTCCAGTGTTCAGAGTATATCTCCTTTTTTCAAGTTATAATTTGAGCTTAGTGTCTTTTCGATGATGTACACTTGTTTGGGCCAGTGAGGTGTCGTTGTATATGGGCCGAGTAGTAACGCAATGCCAAATAGGTCAATTATGACTCTCAGGCTGGGCTCTCAAAAGATCCTCAAAAAAGGCCAGGCTCTCAAAAAAAGAAAGAATAAGGACTCTTAGGCCAACATGTCGGCACCACCGGTGTTTTTGTGCGCTTGCGTGCCGAGAGCATATTGGCATGTGTTCGAAATTCATGCTACATTTTCATCCCCAATCTCCTGCCCCTCCCCCACCTCTGGAATCTTGATTCCTACTCCGGTTCCCCCAAATCCCCTTCCCGTACTCCTTGTACTCGAGTGCACTATCATGTCGCCTGTCAACGCAGATCTCCAAGCCGGAGATCCTGAGGTTCGTCCTGCCTTCGGGCGCTGCGTGCTGTCGCTCAACAGTGGCATGGCGACGCTTGACGACCAGTTTGCCGGCGAAGTGCTGATGGTAACCATCAATGGCGATTGGCCTCCTGACCCGCTGTACGACCTTGTCAAAGCTCTTGGCATTGCGCATGGCATCCAAATAAGGGCCTTGCTCGTCGAAGTCTGTCCGCCATTGGTTGATTTCTTCGTCAGGTTCCGGACAACTTTCGACTGCAGCCGTGTGTTCGAATATTCCCGGCATTTGTTCTGCGATGGCGCGCTGGTGAGCTTTGATCAGTGGCACCCAGGATGGCGCTCGGTGCCCTCTGAGCTTGAGTTTTTAACAAAGCTTACCTCCCACGGCATGCCTCGACATGCTTGGAACAACGAGTCCATGAATGAGCTTATCAACGCCCTTGGAGGTGAGCTCGTAAGTATGTTTGTTCCTCCAGACAGCTGGGCTCTGATTATTATGGCATGGATGAAGAAGTCGCCCACCATACTGGAGGTGATTGATGTTGAGATACCGGTGCAGTAAACGGGGTTGTACTATTCGTTGCCACCAAGGCCGCCACGGACCATGTTAGGGATGTACCTGTATTGAGTGTTCATGCATGTCGAAGAAGTGGTCAATCCATCAATCGAAGTCCTGCCGCCGCTGCTGGTGCCAGGGTCCGTAGATGACGTCCATTACAGGAGTCAACGTCAGACTTTCCTCGTGTTGCTCGGAACGATGGATGGCACAGGGCCTACTCCATCACACAACGGAGGCCACTCTTCTTTGGGAGAAGAGGCAGGGCTTGCTGCCTGGATGTGCTCTAATTTGAGGTAACAACTGAATCTTGTCAGATACTAGTTAAATCTGAGCTATGGTTGTGAAGCACTGATGTGCCAGTACATTTGATTGTGACTTGTTCTATTTTTGTACCTGAACTTTTTTTAGAAAGTGTTGTACGTCAACTTAATGTGCTAGCAGAACTTATTGTGTTGTTTGTCTGTTTTCTTTGCGCAACATTCAAGATATTTCCCCGTCATTGATAAAGACGATGAACCGTTATGTACGAGTTCGTTGGTTTCAACATAGCCCTACTCGTAGCGATCCACTGCTTCCACCCTGATTGTGCCGCCTGTGTGAAATTTTTGTATGCAAGTTCGGTGTGCTATGATGTTCTATATGATTGTGTCAACTATATAAGTTTTTACTGAGCATCAGCAATGCATATGGCTGAAAGATGTATTTACGAGCATCGACCGATGGGTATCTCTCTCTCACACACACACACACGCACATGCACAAGTGGAACCCGTTGAATTATTTCTTCATTCATGACAGCTTTTAATTACGTTCCATTGTACTCTTTCTTTTTTCGTAAGTTATTAATTGAGCTCAGTGACTTCAAAAAGTTGTACAGAAGCGTTGTTTGGGCCTTTCCGACGTCGCTGAATGTGGGCTGGGTAGCCATGTAAAGTTGTACTATACTACACATGCCTTTTTTGAACATCAGCAATGCAACTGGGCCGAGAGTTGTACACAATATCCGGGTCAACTTGTTATTCTCCGCCCTGCTAGGCTGCAAATCTTTCCTAGGAGGGATGCATTTGGCTTAACAAGAAAATGGGCTTTAAGAAATAATAGATGGGATGTAATTATAAAAACTGGGCAATAACTATAAAAAATGCACCAAACACGTAATTAGTTTAAAAAATATTATTATTGGATTTTGAAAATTCTAATTTCATTACTAATTGCGCGCGCAATATTTCGTTGGATTTTTACGTAATACAAATTTATTTTGAAATTATATTTAATCTGACTAGAAATTTCGGGATAAAAATATTTCGGATCCCATCAAAATGTGGGAAATTTTATTGAATTCAATTTTGAGCGGTTGGCTGAAATTATTAATCATTGTCCTAGCTAGAAAACGGGTTTTACTTTTAACAAACAGTAAATGGGCTGTAATAAATTCCATTAGAATTCAAAAAGGGGTTGTACATTCTTACAAATCGCAAATGGGCTATATGTTCTCTACCACACACTTGTGGGCATACTAAGTTGACGCGTCCCCTCAAAAAAAACTAAGTTGACGCGTATGCAAGGGTTTGTCAACTTATAGTCAACACACGGTTCTAGCAGCAATGGCCGTTGGATGTCCATCCAACGGATGTCATGCTTCTTCTTCAATCTCGGATATTCTTGCTTTAGCCTTCCAAAAAATGATTCCTCCCCCTGACATTTGGGGCGCATCATTTCGGAGGCTGACCCGTGGGCCTACTAAGTTGACACGTACCAAGGGCTTTGTCAACTTAGTCAATATAAACGATTCTAGTTGCAGTGATCGTACGATGTCCATCCAACGGCCGTCGTGCTTCTTCAACCTCTGATCTTTTTGCTCCAGCCGCCCAATACAGCGCAGGTCGTGCCGCCTGCTCCTGCCTCCCGTGTCCAGATGTGTTGCCACCGCTAGCCATGCCATCCCTCTATAATCACCCACACCTCCTGTTATTCTCCAGCGATGGCAGCCTCACACTGCAGCCGAAGCAGTCAACCGACATACTCCCCTCCATGTGGACATCAACTGCCGCATCTTCCTCGGCTCCGCGTCGTTCCCTTCCTAGGCCTCGTCGTCGTCCATCGCCTTGGAGCTCTTGATGCGGCGTGGTCAACGAAGGACAGCCATCGGAAGAGGACTTTAGGCGGTGAGGCTGACAGCTGGACCCACCAGCTACATCTTCGAACACAAGGAAGTGCCTCCTTATTACTCACAAAATAAAAACGATTCCTCCCCCTAACAGTTGAGCCCGACCAACTATATGTTTGCATGCAAGGAAGTGTGTCCTTATCCTCCCTGACCGCTGGGACTCACCCGGTCAAAGCGTATGTAGCGTTGTCTGTCTGGTCGCGAACGTGTACGCACATACTGGTCGATCGGTCTCTCTGCAAGTATGAACCTTGGCCGAGTAAGTAGCGACACTTGTCATTGTAGAGCACCCAACATAGCAGTTCACGCAGTCCCGTCTAAGTCATGTACACGTACGTACAACCACAGGGCAAAAAATACAGCCACGTATGAACATACGGGCGGGGACTCGAGCGCGTACTCGCGCATATATACGGACGACCAGGGCTTCTGTACATGGAGAGGCAACAGACGACAGCAACGACATCCTGTTCATCGGGCAGCGAATCGGCAGGGTCAGAACGCAGAAACAACGTCCTGTTCATCTAGAGGCAACCGAATGGGTTCGAATGCGTCATGTTCAATAGGAGCCAACCGGCTTGGACAGAACAGCCGAAATGGGGTCTGGCGTACCGCAGAATGGAAGAAACAGCCTTCTGTTCGACCGGCCATGGTCGAAACGGGATCATGTTCATCGGGAGGGGTCTGGTGTACCAAAAATAGAGGAAACGGACTTGTGTTCGAGTGCCTATGGTCGAAACGGGGTCCTGTTGATTGGGAGGGGTGTGGCGTACCACAAAACGGAGGAAACATACTTGTGTTGGAGAGCCTACAGTCAAAACGGGGTCATGTTCATCCACCGTCTACCGCCTCGTTCCAGCCTCCATGGGTTACTGTTCATTCACCGTTGACCTCCTCCACCCTCCACAGGCTACTGTTCATTCATGGCTACTATTCATCCAGCCTCCACCGGCTGCTGTTCATAGAGCCTCCACTGGGTCATGTTCATCCACCCCCAACCGGCTAGGGTGCGGTGGCCTCCTCGGGGTCCTGTTCATCCAGCAGCAACGACCTAGTACCACGGGGTCCTGTTCATCAAACCCCCACCGGGAACTGTTCATCCACGGCCAACTAACCGGCTCGACTCACCACGTCTCGACTCGTTCTACATACCATGCGCATGGTAGCAACGGTCACTGTTCATCGAGAGGCAACCCAACACCGGCTCAATCGGCTTCAGTAAGCAGCAGCAGTGATCGATCACTCGGATTCAGTTAGCAGCAGCAGTGAAGGCATTGCTCGAGTTCAGTCAGAAGCGAATGAAACTCTCGGGTTCAGTTAACAGCCAAGGGATCAATCACTTGGGTCCAGTAACATGCGATAACTCCGGCTTCAGTTAGCCAACGCCTCGCACACACGCGCGTACACGAGAGAAACGCGCAAACCACAATGCATCACTTGGCCCCGACCGCCCACCATAACCGGGAACTCCGTGATATTTTCCTCGTCCTCGCTTCTACCACGATTTTTTCCGTCATGGGCGGCCCAAAGAATGTCATGCAACTGCGTCTCCGGCCCGCCCTGGACCAAAAGCCCATTTTCTGTCATGATATTTTGTCATGGAAGTAGGAGCCCACCACATCTATGATGATACCTGGTTTTCTCACAATTATCGTCATAGAAGTGTCATAAGCATGACAGAAAAAAATTCGTTCGGCCCAAAATGTCACGGATGTGTCTTTTTTTGTAGTGATAACAAGGGGACTTGTACATGCTAGGGGGCATTAATGGAGCAGTTGAGGATCGAAGGTAGGTTTACTTACAAGAAAAGTAAACACATACTCTTCATATCCATTCAATTCCTCTTCCTCAAATGGAGCGCCATATTGTTCCCCGATCTTGGGACCTAGACCGCTTATCTAATGGACTTTGCAGAGAATGGAATCATCCTGCAATAAGGGTTAAACAAGAATCAAGATACTTATGCATGACTAGAGCAAACAAAACAGTTGCTTATGCGCAAAAAAGTAGTTGCTAATAACATAAGAAAAAAATTAGTTCCTAATAACACAAAAATAAGTTAGTTATTAACTCGTGAGGCAGCCAGAATAAACTTAGATGCAATGCTTCAAGAAGCCTGGCTCCCACAATTTTTCTCCTCTACTTGCTCTCTCTTCACTCGTCCCTTTTATTCTCTATCTTCTTTGTCCAAATCCAAACGCATTAGCAACAATAGCTTGGCTCCAAGAATAAAAATGCAGAGCTTGCGGCAACAACATGGAACATGGGGGGATGCTCACCATTTTTTTTTGTAGGGATGCATGTACATGCTACAGCTGAAGGAACACCATGGAGCTTTTCACTCCGAACTTTTCTGGAGCTTTTTGTGGACCTGGAGTATTTTAAGCAAACACCTGATGGCATCAAAAAACATGTGACTATGACATTAAGCAATAAAACCGATGGTGCAGAAAATTTGAACTAACATTTTCTGTCATTCTGATAAACCTCTAGCGTGTTTTTTTGAACTGATTTTTCTACATTGTACTATTGTCGTGTAGGGGAGAATTGAACTCACAATACCCACTACCGAGTCAGCATGAACAGTTCAACAATTCAAGTTTCATCAGTGCAAAGCTCACATGAATGCAAGTGGAAAAGCTATGGGTAGGAGAAGGGGCGACGAGCAGGGTAGTGGGTGGTCGGGTACTGCACCCTGCAAAAGCCAACCATTCCATGGTTTGTTGTGAGCATCAACATGCACATAGGAATTAGCAACCTGAACTATCAAAATTTTCTAATCGGAACTACATGAATTAGAACAATTGAAGTCTTTTTGTATTTCATTCCATCGGTGTCAGTCTCAAAGATACATCTATATTCAAGAAGCTCCATGAGAAGAACACAGGACTAGAACTTCAGGCGCTAATGCATTTGGATGAGCACATTGTGTGCACTGGTCAAAGCTCATCACCAGAAAGAGAGAGAGAGGCCATGGCCAGTGGGGGAAGGGGAAGATGGGTCATGGAGGGTGGCAGCGCATCAGGATGGCGTCGAGATGTGGCCGAAGACGCACGGGCAGCAGCGATGGTATCCTGGCCTTTTGCCGTGGGATCAGGTGACACGAGGCCAGGGTTACGGCGCAGGTGGGGGAGGTGGCCGAGGCGGCGGTGGGGCGGGTCACCGATGATGGCGATGGGTGTGGCCACAAAGGCTGTTGTGGGGAGGTTTCCACGATGATGGGAGGCTGAATAGGGCGGCACGGCACGGTGGGAGGCTGGTTGGGGCGGCGCGGCGTGGTGGGAGATCGGGTTGGGCGGCGCGGCATGGTGGGAGATCGGGCGGGCTGGCGCGACAAGGTTGGAGGCCGGGCTGAGCGGGTCAGCGTGGTGGGTGGCTGGCTGGCTGCGGCGGTGTAGCGCCGTGGGAGGATCGAGCCAAGGAGGTTGTGGACGATGGTGCTCACAGACAGGTTTTCTATATCTTAGGTCGACTTTTTTGGGTGGGCCTTCTTCGTTGTTAGGTACCAATTCGGGATTTGAAGACACACACGTAAACACTATTCTGATCACAAGATCAGAATATTATCCTGATAACAACCTGAACTTCCTGAGTTACACAGCCTGAACTTCCCTCTGTACGAACCCGACCTTCGGGCTATCTTGGCAACCGTGTGTCCCTGCGCGAATTATTCTGGCCAGTCGTGTTCTATGTGATGTAAGTGTAACATGGACATGGTTTTTTCCAACTAAATTCCCGTTTTAAATAGAGATCTCGCTCATTGGCGGATTTTGCTCTCGGGTCGTGATGAACTTGTGTCTGTTGCAATTTTACTGCCTGGTTGTTCGACCTGAACTTCCCTGGTGCTATGTTGAACTTCCGCCAACATTGCCCAAATGGGGCTTGCAATATACCGTTGGAAAGCTATGGACATGAGTATCATGACCCAAGTTAAATTTCTGGCAAAATGTAAGTGGTTCAAGAGCAATTTCAAAAACCGTTTTTCTTCATACAAAAAACATTAATCATATTTTCGATTGCATTTCTAAACCGTTATCGGAATGGGGCAAATTATATGGCGTTGGAAAGCTGCGGAAAAACCGCTCCTTCCACATGTTGAAAGTTTTCTCTAAATCCTATGGTTAAAGAGTAATTTGGAAAATCGTAAAATTTCGCAAACCGAACAACCGAGTTCGTATTTTCGATGGCATTTCTAAATGGCTAATCCAATTGAGGCAAATAATATGGCATTGGAAAGCTTCTAAAAATGTGCTACTTTTTCATGCTGAATTTTTTTTCTAATTTTGAAGGGTTTATGAGTAATTTAGAAAACGGTACAAGTTCCACCGAGTTCGTATTTTCGAGTTAATTTTTTAATAGTACGTCCGAATGTAGAAAATGATATGGCATTGGAAAGCTTCAACAAATGTGAATCTTTTTGGTATATATTGTTTCTCCCAATTCTTTACGGTTTTAAGTCAATTTTGAAAATGTCTAAAAATATATTTTCGCCATAATTTCTACAAACTTTATCAGAATGGGGCAAATAATATACCATTGAAAAGCTACGGAAAATGCGAAACTTTTTCATGTTGACGGTTTTCTCTGATTCCCGTCCGGTTTTAAGTAATTTTGAAAACAACAAGATCATGCATTCTGCCTTTATCGCGAAACAGATTCTTCGAAAATGCCCCGCGTGAAGAACTTGAACTTACCGGCATGTCTACTTGGACTTCACTCTGTTTTTCACGTGCTTCTTTTGCTCGTACCTCTCCGTCCACTCACCGGAATTGAGCAAGTGATATACTAATACATCTCCATCGTATCTACTTTTCCAAACACTTTTGCCCTTGTTTTGGACTCTAACTTGCATGATTTGAATGGAACTAACCAGGACTGACGTTGTTTTCAGCAGAATTGCCATGGTGTTATTTTTGTGTAGAAATAAAAGTTCTCGGAATGACCTGAAAATCAGCGAAGAATTATTTTGGAATATATAAAAAAATACTGGAAGGAAGATCCACGTCTAGGGGGCCTCCACCTGTCCACGAGGGTGGGGCGCGCCCTACCCCCCCTAGGCGCGCCCCCTTGCCTCATGGGCCCCCTGACGCTCCACCGACCTCAACCCTAACTCCATATATTCACTTTCGGGGAGAAAGAAACCAAGGAGAAGGATTCGTCGCGTTTTACGATACGGAGCCGCCGCCAAACCCTAAACTCTCTCGGGAGGGCTGATCTGGAGTCCGTTCGGGGCTCCGGAGAGGGGAATCCGTCGCCATCGTCATCATCAACCATCCTCCATCACCAATTTCATGATGCTCACCGCCGTGCATGAGTAAATCCATCATAGGCTTGCTGGACGGTGATGGGTTGGATGAGATTTATCATGTAATCGGGTTACTTTTGTTAGGGTTTGATCCCTAGTATCCACTATGTTCTCAGATTGATGTTCCTATGACTTTGCTACGCTTAATGCTTGTCACTAGGGCCCGAGTGCCATGATTTAAGATCCGAACCTATTATGTTTTCATCAATATATGAGAGTTCTTGATCCTATCTTGCAAGTCTATAGTCACCTACTATGTGTTATGATCTGGCAACCCCGAAGTGACAATAATCGGGACCACTCCCGGTGATGACCGTAGTTTGAGGAGTTCATGTATTCACTATGTGTTAATGCTTTGGTCCGATACTCTATTAATATGAGGCCTTAATATCCCTTAGTTTCCAATAGGACCCCGCTGCCACGGGAGGGTAGGATAAAAGATGTGATACGTCTCCATCGTATCTATAATTTTTTATTGTTCCATGCCAATATTATTCAACTTTCATATACTTTTGGCAACTTTTTATACTATTTTTGGGACTAACATATTGATCCAGTGCCCAGTGCCAGTTCCTGTTTGTTGCATGTTTTTTGTTTCACAGAATATCCATATCAAACGGAGTCCAAACGGAATAAAAACTGATGGAGATTTTTTTGGAATATATATGACTTTTGGGAAGAAGAATCCACGCGAGACGATGCTCGAGGGTCCCGCAAGGTAGGGGGCGCGCCCCAAGGTGTCAGGCGCGCCCTTGACCCTCGTGGACACCCCGTAAGGCGGTTGGTGCCCTTCTTTCACCGCAAGAAAGCTAATATCCGGATACATCTCTTGTTAAAATTTCAGCCCAATCGAAGTTAGGGATCTCCGGGAATATAAGAAACGTTGAAAGGGAAGAATGAGAGAACGCAGAAACAGAGAGAGACAGAGAGACATATACAATCTCGGAGGGGCTCTCGCCCCTCCCATGCCATGGAGGCCAAGGACCAGAGGGGAAACCCTTCTCCCATCTAGGGAGGAGGTCAAGGAAGAAGAAGACGAAGGGGCCCCCTCTCCCCTTCTCTTCCGGTGGCGCCGGAACGCTGCCGTGGCCATCGTCATTATCACCGTGATCTACTCCAACACCTCCACCATCTTCACCAACATCTTCATCACCTTCCCCCCTCTATCTATAGCGGTCCACTCTCCCGCAACCTGCTGTACCCTCTACTTGAACATGGTGCTTTATGCTTCATATTATTATCCAATGATGTGTTGCCATCCTATGATGTCTGAGTAGATTTTCGTTGTCCTATCGGTGGTTGATGAATTGCTATGATTGATTTAATTTGCTTGTGGTTATGTTGTTGTCCTTTGGTGCCCATCATATGATTGCGCGCGTGGATCACACCCTAGGGTTAGTTTGTATGTTGATAGGACTATGTATTGGAGGGCAAGAGTGACAGAAGCTTCAACCTAGCATAGAAATTGATGCGAACGGGATTGAAGGGGGACCAATATATCTTAATGCTATAGTTGGGTTTTACCTTAATGAACATTAGTAGTTGCGGATGCTTGCTAATAGTTCCAATCATAAGTGCATAGAATTCCAAGTCAGGGATGATATGCTAGCAGTGGCCTCTCCCACATAATACTTGCTAGGTCTAGTAAAGTAGTCAATTGCTAAAGGGGCAATTTCACAACTCCTACCACCACTTTTCCACACTTGCTATATTTACTTTATTGTTTCTTTATCTAAACAGCCCCTACTTCTTATTTACGTATTCTTTATTATCTTGCAAACCTATCCAACAACACCTACAAAGTACTTCTAGTTTCATACTTGTTCTAGGTAAAGCGAACATCAAGCGTGTGTAGAGTTGTATCGGTGGTCGATAGAACTTGAGGGAATATTTGTTCTACCTTTAGCTCCTCGTTGGGTTCGACACTCTTACTTATCGAAAACTATTGCGATCCACTTGTGGATTATCAAGACCTTTTTCTGGCGCCGTTGCCGGGGAGCAATAGCATGGGGTGAAAATTCTCGTGCGTGCTTGTTTGCTTTATCACTAAGTAATTTTTATTTGCTGTTCTTAGCTGTTTTCTATCTTTAGTCATGGGTAGGAAACGCAAAATACCAAAAAAATTAGTTGTACCTACTGAACCAATGATTGAAGAACCACTCAAAATCTATCACACTGTTGAAGCTTATTACTTGGATCATCTTCGATCCATATGTGCTCGTGCTGAAACCCCAACTAGCTTAGTTGAGGGCAAATCTTTAGATGAGCATGCTTATTATGTCCGACACCATATATCTGAAAATGGGAAACTATTATGGGGTCAAATTCAACGTTTGCAATTCTATGCTTGCAATTTATGTGAAATATATGATTTTACTTGTTGTTCTGAAAACCCTAAGAAACACCTTCCCTACCAATGTGAGTTTATTGATAATGGAATCTTATCTTCATATGCTAAGGGTGTTTATAATTACTATGATGTTCAATAAATTGAAGAATTTGTTGCGTTTAAGGGTGCTTTTGAAATTGCTTCTTTGATTGAAAAGTATGATGCTACTCTTTACAAATCCGAAAATTTTGCTATACATAAATATTGCTATGATAATTATGCTTCTAATACCTATGTTAAACAATATATTGAGGAATACTCCGTTGTCCAAGAAGAGACTAATATTTTGCAGGAGTCTATGGAAGAAGAAATTGATGAAACTGTGAGCTCATTGGATGAAAAAGATGAGGAGGAGAGCGAAGAACAAAAGGAGGAAGAGCGGATTGATCACTCGTGCCCACCTTCTAATGAGAGTAACTCTTCAACTCATACATTGTTTAATTCCCCTTTGTGCTTACCGAAGGATGATTGCTATGATGACTGTTATGATCCCTTTGATTCTTTTGAAATATCCCTTTTTGATGATGCTTGCTATGCTTGTGGCCAAGATGCCAATATGAATTATTCTTATGGAGATGAACTTGCTATAGTTCCTTATGTTAAACATGAAATTGCTGCTATTGCACCCACGCACGATAGTCCTATTATCTTTTTGAATTCTCCAAACTACACTATATCGGAGAAGTTTGCCCTTATTAAGGATTATATTGATGGGTTGCCTTTTACCATTGCACATGATGATTTTGATGAATATAATATGCATGTGCTTGCTGCTCCTACTTGCAATTATTATGAGAGAGGAACTATATCTCCACCTCTCTATGTTTCCAATATGACAAAATTGCAAGAAAATGTTTATACTATGCATTGGCCTTTACTTTGTGTGCATGAATTGTTCTTTTATGACATGCTGATGCATAGGAAGAGAGTTAGACTTCGTCATTACATGATATATGTTACCTTGTGCTCACCACTAAATTACAAATCATTGTTAATTAAAAATGGCTTTGATATACCTTGGGATCCGGGTGGATCCATTATTTGAGCACTATATGCCTAGCTTAATGGCTTTAAAGAAAGCGCTGCCAGGGAGACAACCTGGAAGTTTTAGAGAGTCATTTATTTCTGTTGTGTGCTTTTATAAAGTTTAAATATAAAAATAATGTGCCAAGGTTTGCCTTTAGGATGTTTACATTTGCTTGATGGTTTGTACGGTGCAGGAGAGAAACTTTGGCTGTAGTGCGCAATTTTACATTTTTAGCTAGAACGTCAAATGGTTATGACTGTTTTTGCACTGTCTTCCTATACAAATTGTTTATTTTTACTAATTTTGGTAGAAGTTTTCAAGTATCAAAAGTATGGTGAATGTTCAGATTATTACAGACTGTTCTGTTTTAGACAGACTCTATTTTTGATGCATAGTTTGCTTGTTTTGATGAAACTATGAATTTATATTAGTGGATTAAGCCATGAAAAAGTTATATTACAGTAGACACAATGCAAAAACAAAATATGAATTTGTTTGCAACAGTACTTAGAGTAGTGATTTGCTTTATTATACTAACGGATCTTACCGAGTTTTCTGTGGATGAAGTGTTCGATGATCGAGAAGGTCTCGATGTGAGAAGAAGGAAGAGAGGCAAGAGCTCAAGCTTGGGGATGCCCGAGGCACCCCCAAGTAAATATTCAAGGAGACTCAAGCGTCTAAGCTTGGGGATGCTGGGAAGGCATCCCCTCTTTCTTCAACAAGTATCAGTATGTTTTCGGATTCGTTTCGTTCATGCGATATGTGCAAGTCTTGGAGCATCTTTTGCATTTAGGTTTTCATTTTTCTTTTATGCACCATGCGGGTATGAGATGGCCCTTGGTTGATTTATAGAATGCTCATTGCACTTCACTTATATCTTTTGAGTATGGCTTTATAGAATGCTTCATGTGCTTCACTTATATCATTTGAAGTCTAGATTGCCTGTTTCTCTTTACATAGACAACCGCCATTTGTAGAATGTTCTTTTGCTTCACTTATATTTGTTAGAGCATGGGCATATCTTTTGTAGAAAGAATTAAACTCTCTTGCTTCACTTATATCTATTTAGAGAGATGACGGGAATTGGTCATTCACATGGTTATTCATAAAACCCTACATAAAACTTGTAGATCACTGAATATGATATGTTTGATTCCTTGCAATAGTTTTGCGATATAGAGATGGTAATATTAGAGACATGTTAGTGGGTAATTGTGGATTGTAGAAATACTTGTGTTGAGGTTTGTGATTCCCGTAGAATGCATGTATGGTGAACCGTTATGTAACGAAGTCGGAGCATGATTTATTTATTGATTGTCTTCCATATGAGTGGCGGTCGGGGACGAGCGATGGTCTTTTCCTACCAATCTATCCCCCTAGGAGCATGCGCGTAGTACTTTGTTTCGATGACTAATAGATTTTTGCAATAAGTATGTGAGTTCTTTATGACTAATGTTGAGTCCACGGATTATACGCACTCTCACCCTTCCACCATTGCTAGCCTCTCTAGTACCACGCAACTTTCGCCGGTACCATAAACCCACCATATACCTTCCTCAAAACAGCCACCATACCTACCTATCATGGCATTTCCATAGCCATTCCGAGATATATTTCCATGCAACTTCCATCATCATCATATACATGACTTGAGCATTCATTGTCATATTGCTTTGCATGATCGTAAGATAGCTAGCATGATGTTTTAATGGCTTGTCCGTTTTTTGATATCATTGCTACGCTAGATCATTGCACATCCCGGTACACCGCCGGAGGCATCCATATAGAGTCATATCTTTGTTCTAGATATCGAGTTGTAATATTGAGTTGTAAGTAAATAAAAGTGTGATGATCATCATTATTAGGACATTGCCCAAGTGAGGAAGGAATGATGGAGACTATGATTCCCCCACAAGTCGGGATGAGACTCCAGACTTTACAAAAAAATAAAGGAGGCCAAAGAAGCCCAAATAAAAAAAGAGGCCAAAGAAGCCCACCAAAAAAAAGAAGAGAAATAAAAAATGAGAGAAAAAGAGAGAAGGGGCAATGTTACTATCCTTTTACCACACTTGTGCTTCAAAGTAGCACCATGTTCTTCATATAGAGAGTCTCTTGAGTTATCACTTTCATATACTAGTGGGAATTTTCATTATAGAACTTGGCTTGTATATTCCGATGATGGGCTTCCTCAAATGCTCGAGGTCTTCATGAGCAAGCAAGTTGGATGCACACCCACTTAGTTTCAGTTTGAGCTTTCATACACTTATAGCTCTAGTGCATCCGTTGCATGGCAATCCCTACTCCTCACATTGATATCTATCGATGGGCATCTCCATAGCCCATTGATACGCCTAGTTGATGTGAGACTATCTTCTCCTTTTTGTCTTCTCCACCATCATATTCTATCCCACCTATAGTGCTATGTCCATGGCTCACGCTCATGTATTGCGTGAAAGTTGAAAAGGTTTGAGAACGTCAAAAGTATGAAACAATTGCTTGGCTTGTCATCGGGGTTGTGCATGATCTGAATATTTTGTGTGGTGAACATGGAGCATAGCCAGACTATATGATTTTGTAGGGATAACTTTCTTTGGCCATCTTATTTTGAAAACACATGATTGCTTTCTTAGTAGGCTTGAAGTATTACTGTTTTATGTCAAATGATAGACTATTGCTTTGAATCACTCGTGTCTTAATATTCATGCCATGATTAGACATATGATCAAGATTATGCTAGGTAGCATTCCACATCAAAAATTATTTTTTTTATCATTTACCTACTCGAGGACGAGCAGGAATTAAGCTTGGGGATGCTGATACGTCTCCGTCGTATCTATAATTTTTTATTGTTCCATGCCAATATTATTCAACTTTCATATACTTTTGGCAACTTTTTATACTATTTTTGGGGCTAACATATTGATCTAGTGCCTAGTGCCAGTTCCTGTTTGTTGCATGTTTTTTGTTTCGCAGAATATCCATATCAAACGGAGTCCAAACGGAAAAAACTGACAGAGATTTTTTTTGGAATATATATGATTTCTGGGAAGAAGAATCCACGCGAGACGATGCTCGAGGGGCCCACGAGGTAGGGGGGCACGCCCCAGGGTGTCAGGCGCACCCCTGACCCTCGTGGCCACCTGTAAGTGCATCTAGTGCCACCCCTAGTTGGTTTTGGATTATTGACGACAAACCTAGTTGAGGGACTAATGTGTTTGTGAGAATTGCAGGATAACACAGGTAGAAGTCCCTCATTGATTCGGTTTTCCTACCAGAGATGACCCCTAAAAATGTATGAAGACATTGAAGTCAAAGGTGGTATATGAAGATATTCACATTGAAGACTATGACAAGAGAAGACACCACATGAAGCCTATGGAGCTCGAAGACCTAGATCTTTCGTAGTTCTCTTTCTTCTGTGTTGAGTCATAGGAACCACCGTACTGTTAAGTGGGGCCCAAGAGAACCAGTCAGAATGACTGAAATGATGCTTAAACAAAACCTATGTCTTCGAGTGAAGACTTTGAGAGCGAATCTTGTCCAGAGTCGGGCAAGTCAGCTTTGCTTGAAGCCCAAGTAAAGTTGTCGTGTGAGTTTGAAATCTGACCGTTGGAACACGTGTCAGTTCCTTAGTGACCCAGGGTCATTTCGGACAAATCAGGTCGGGTTGCCAAGTGGCTATAAATAGCCCACCCTCTACAACCATAAATGGTTGGTTTCTCAGATTCAGAGTACAGCTTTTGTCGTTTGAGAGCAACCCACCTCGAAGCCTTTGAGAGAGAATTCCTTGCGAGGATAAAGCCCTAACCACCCAGAGCCAAAGAGAATTACGCATCACTTAAGTCTTCTTGTCTGTGTGATCTGAAGACTTATTACACTTGAGGACTGTGCATCCTCCAGCCGGTTAGGCGTCGCGTTCTGAGCATCCAAGAGACATTGTGGATTGCCGGTGAACGAAGTCTGTGAAGGTTTGGGAGTCTACCTTGAAGACTTACCAGAGTGATTGGGCAAGGTCTATGTGACCTTAGCTCAAGGGGAATACGGTGAGGACTGGGTGTCCTGAGCTGCGTGTTCAGGACCGGGTGTCCGGGACTATGTGTCCTAAGGTTTAAATACCTAGCCGCCCTAACCAGACGTACAGTTGTCACAGCAACTGGAACTGGTCCAACAAATCATTGTCTTCAGCGAGTCACTGGTTTCATCTTCCCTTCCCTTTACTTACTGTTACTCCTTGTGAAGTCATTGTATGTTCGCACTATCTTTTGTCTTCACTGAGTGACTGTGTGTTCTGTGTAGCTTCACCATATCTTCCTACCTGATCCTTATTACATTGCTGCTATTAGTCATTGTGCTTTCACTCTATTGAATACTTGACTATGGCTTTTCTAGTGTACTCTACCTTCCGCTGCAGGGTAATAGGTTTATTTCTATCGTTTGTCTTTATAACTTCCACATTTTGAAGACTTTCATAAAAACCGCCTATTCACCCCCCTCTAGTCGATATAACGCACTTTCAATTGGTATCAGAGCAAGGTGCTCCCTTGTTCTGTGTGATTCGGTTTAACCACCTGGAGTTTTAGCTATGTCGACTGCATGGATAATTAAAGTCTCCGCTGCGTGCCCCATCTTCGATGGAACTGAATATCCCTACTGGAAGAATAAGATGCGCATGCATCTTGAAGCCATTGACGTCGACCTATGGTATGTCGTCAAGAACGGCGTTCCCAAGGCTGGAGAAGGTGTCACTGCTGCTGATGTCAAGAAGTTCGTTCAACTGGACTCTACTGCCAAGAATATCATCTGTGGTCATCTGACCAAAGGACAGTATGGCCGTGTGAGTGCTTTGGAAACATCTAAGCTGGTCTGGGACTAGCACTCCAAGGTCAATGAAGGCGTCTCAACCCAGAGAGATCAGAGAATCAGTGTCCTTCGCAACTTCTTCAACCGCTTCAAGCGAAATGACAATGAGAATGTCCAGCTCACATTTGACTGACTCACTGACATCACAAATGAGCTTCAAGCCCTCGGTGCTACTGAGATCACCAAACATGAAGTCGTCAAGACACTACTGAGATCACTTGATAGTTCGTTTGACACCCTAGCCCTGATGATTCAAGAACGTCCTGATTTCAAGACACTCGATCCGTCTGACATACTTGAGAGGCTCAACACACATGAGTTTCAGCTTTCTGAGAAAACAGATATCTACGGAGGGCGAACTCGTGCCTTGAAGGCAAAAGCTGTCTCCTCATCTGAAGAAGAATCTGACAGCAGTTCGGATGATCCTAAAGACATTGGAAGGGAACTTGCTACTCTTGTGAAGAAGTTCCAAAAATTCACCAAGAAGAAAGGTTTCAGAAAGTCTTCCCGATCAAGCTCAAGGAATGATGAAGCTTCCGCTCACGACTACAAGAAGAAAACATGTCACAAGTGCAAGAAACCTGGCCACTTCATCTCTGAGTGTCCACAGTGGGACAATGAGAACAAAAAGAAGAATAAGAGCAAGGAATGTGACTCTGGCGACAAGAAGAAGAAGAATACTCAAAGTCTTCTTCCAAGTCTTCCTCAAAGTCTTCATCACACAAGAAGAGCTCATCTGGCAAGGCACGTGCGTTTGTTGGCAAGGAAATGGATTCAGAGGAGGAGTCCGCTTCTGAGGAGGCGGAGGTGGAGTCTGAGGAGGAGTCCGATTCAGGCGTCGCAAGCCTGGCTATAGCATACGTTGCCAAGTCCATCTTCAACACTGAATACAATGACTTCATCACCGACACCGATGCAAATGACAAGGACTACTCCGCTTCTACCTACTGCTTCATGGCACGCGGTGCCAAGGTAAACACACGCACTACTCACTATCAAACATCTAGTGACGATGACTCTGATTGTGGTTCAAAACCCAGCTACAAAACACTTGCTAAAATTGCAACTGAACAACAGAAAGCTATGGAACATATTCAAAAACTGTTAGATAGAAGCGATGATCTGTTGGGTGCTGAAATGACTCGATCTGAATCCTTAATTGAAGACATAAAAAATCTTCACGTTAAGTATGAGGAACTTGAAAGTCATCATGAAACTCTCTCAACAACTCATGAAAAGCTTTCCTATGATTATCTTCAAAGGAAGCAAGATCTTGAGAAATTGAGAGCGACTCATGAAGATCTTCAAAAGGAAAACGAGTCACTTCGCGCTGAACAGATCAGCTCCGCTCAGGAAGGATTTGAACCACCATGTCTTAAATGCATTGAGCGTGATAATGCTACTACTGTTGCTGAATGTTCTACTGCTACTACTGTTGCAATATCTTCAACTGTTGATGTGGGAACTAACCCCTCTGCTGAGGATTCCACTGCTATTGCTGATGAGAATGCTAGGTTGAAGACATTTCTTGAAACAGGGATGTACAAAAGTCTTAAAGGGCATCAGACACTATGTGATGTCCTCAAAAAGCAGATTTTGAACCGAAACCCGAGGAAAGAGGGTGTTGGGTTCATAAGGAAAATGAATGCTGATGGCTCTTACTGGAAACCTGAACAGTACCCCAAAACCACATGGGTTGCTGCAAAGGAATTTTCAGCAGATCCATCCACTCTATCTGGGTTCACTTGTGCAACCCCATTGTCATTGATGAATCCTTTGATGCAAACTATAAACTGTTTAAGAATCAGAATGGTGAAGTGTTTGCCAAGTACATTGGTACTAACTGCAGGAATGGACCGCCTATGAAGAAGATCTGGGTTCCGAAAAGGTGTCTGGAGAATCTTCCTGTGAATGTCATCATGACACCTCACGTGAAGAAGACAAACCTCAGACCAAAGGCTTCATACGGTCCAAAGGATTCATACAGACAGAGGACTCACCTGAGTCGCACTAATGCAAATGTTTTGCAGGGAAACCATACTTAGGCATATGAATATGAGAGCGGTTCATCAAACCGCCATGTTCATAAGACCAAGAACTATTCTGCTTATTCTTATGAGTACTATTGTCCGCCTGCAAGACTGTTTGCTAGGGCTCCAAAGCCAAAGTTCTCAGATGCTGCACTTAGACTTATTGCTTCTAAGCCACCCTTGAAGATGTGGGTGGCTAAGAAAGCTTAACTCTCTTTTGCAGGGAAAGGTCTCCAGCAGAAAACCAAAATCGTCTGACGCTATTGCTGGGGACCTTAAACATCTTGTAGGGCGCAAGATCAAATGCCCGAATGGTCTTACTATGTACTTCATTCCTGAATCGCTTGCTACTCTCCCTATTAGTCCTAATCTGGATCTAAGCTTTCATAACCCACTGGTTCGTCAAATGTTTTTGCTTCACAATGCTCTTGGTGAAGCCTATCCCCCTAACTGCACTGTAGGGTACGACACCAGCGTCTTCAGAATGGATTATTGATAGTGGGTGTACAAATCACATGACTGGCAAAAGAAGCCTTCTTATGGACTCAACCTTACGTCCATCCGACAAGAGCCACATCACATTTGCTGACACTGGTAAAAGTAAGGTATTGGGTCTAGGTAGAGTTGTAATCTCAAGGGATCAACACATGGATAAAGTCATGCTTGTTGAATCCCTTGGCTTCAACTTAATGTCTGTCTCAATGCTTTGCGATTTAAACATGATCGTAATATTTGGAAAATATCGTTGCCTTGTTCTAATGGAATCTGACAAGTCTCTAGTATTTGAAGGGTATCGAAAAGATGATTTGTACATGGTAGATTTCTCAGCAGGACCACAGCTTGCCGTATGTCTTCTAGCAAAAGCTTCAGAATGCTGGCTCTGGCATCGGAGGCTTGGGCATGCTGGCATGAGGAACCTCCACACCCTGGCAAAGAAGAAGCATGTCATAGGCATCGAGGGCGTCAAGTTCAAGAAAGATCACTTATGCGGTGCCTGTGAGGCAGGAAAGATGACGAGGGCCAAACATCCCTCGAAGACAATCATGACCACTACTCGACCCTTCGAATTGCTTCACATGGATCTTTTCGGTCCCACTCATTACTCAACTCTTACTACTACTGCTTGTCTCTATGGCTTTTTCATTGTTGATGATTATTCTAGATATACTTGAGTGCACATAATCCTTTACAAGACTAAAGTGCAGGATGTCTTCAGACGCTTCGCCAATCGAGCAATGAACAACTATGGCGCCAAGATAAAGCATATCAGAAGTGACAATGGCACTGAATTCAAGAACACTGGCCTTGATACATATCTTGATACCTTGGGCATCACACATGAATTCTCAGCCCCGTACACGCCACAGCAGAATGGGGTCGTCGAACGCAAGAACAGAACACTCATTGAGATGGCCAGAACAATGCTAGATGAATACAAGACTCCAAGAAAATTCTGGCCTGAAGCCATTGATACTGCATGCCATACAATCAATCGTGTTTATCTTCACAAGCTTCTGAACAAGACATCTTATGAGCTCCTTACTGGCAAGAAGCCAAATGTCAGTTACTTCAGAGTATTTGGCGCCAGGTGCTGGATCAAGGACCCACATCACACCTCAAAGTTTGCACCAAAAGCACATGAGGGTTTTATGCTTGGATATGGAAAGGATTCGCACTCCTGCAGAGTCTTCAATCTCTTTCATTACAAAGTGGTTGAAACAGTGGATGTGCAGTTCGATGAGACCAACGGTTCACAAAGAGAGCAACTGCCAAATGTGCTAGATGAAGTTCCATCCAGTGAATCAATCAAGCTAATGGGAACTGGAGAAATTATACCTTCTGAAGCTCATCCTGAAGAAGAACTTATCATCTCAGCACCTGATCAACATGAAGACAATGCTCAGCCTGAAGACATTCCTTCTAACAACGACAATGATCAGCAAGAGCAAAATCTTCGCCCTGTACATCCTCGCGTTGCCAATGAAGTGCAGATTGAAAGAATAATTGATAGCATCAATGCACCCGGTCCACTCACTTGTTCAAGGGCAACTCAGCTAGCAAATTTCTGTGGGCACTTCACATTCGTCTCAATAACAGAACCCAAGAAAGTTGAAGAAGCCTTCATGGAACCTGAATGGATTCAAGCTATGCAAGACGAGCTTCAACAGTTTGAGCTGAATAAATGTATGGGAACTGGTCAAGCGTCCCGATCCTTGGAAGCACAACATAATAGGCACCAAATGGATATACCGCAACAAGCAAGATGAACATGGTCAAGTTGTCAGAAACAAAGCTCGTCTCGTTGCTCAAGGATATACTCAAGTGGAAGGCATTGACTTCGATGAAGCATTTGCTCCTGTGGCTAGACTTGAAGCCATACACATACTGCTGGCCTATGCAAATCATCACAACATACTTCTTTATCAAATGGATGTGAAGAGCGTCTTCCTCAATGGCAAGATTGAAGAAGAAGTGTATGTTGCACAACCTCCTGGCTTTGAAGATCCAAAACATCCTGACATGGTATACAAGCTCAGCAAGGCACTGTATGGCCTCAAACAAGCCCCTCGGGCCTGGTATGACACACTCAAATACTTCCTGAAGAGCAAAGGCTTCATACTTGGTTCTCTCGACCCCACTCTCTTCACTAAGACATATGATGGTGAACTATTTGTGTGCCAAATATATGTGGATGACATTATCTTCGGCTGCACCAATCAGAAGTACAAGGAAGAGTTTGGATATATGATGCAAGAGCAATATCAAATGTCTATGATGGGAGAGCTGAAGTTCTTTCTCGGTCTTCAAATACGACAGCAACACAACGACATCTTCATATCTCAAGAGAAGTATCTCAAAGATTGCCTGAAGAAGTTCGATGTGCAAGACTGTAAAGGCTTCACGACGCCAATGCCAGCCAAGCATCATCTGGGTCCTGACGACAATGGTAAAGAGTTCGATCAAAAGGTATACCGCTCCATGATTGGTTCTTTACTTTATCTATGTGCATCTAGGCCAGATATTATGCTTAGTGTTTGCATGTGTGCTCGATTCCAAGCGGCACCAAAGAGTCGCATCACTTAGCTGTGAAGTGAATTCTTCGATATTTGGCTCACACCCCAACTCTAGGATTATGGTATCCAAAGGGCTCAGAGTTTGATCTGGTTGGATTCTCGGATGCTGATTATGCTGGTGACAAAGTTGATCGCAAGTCTACATCAGGCACATGTCACTTTCTGGGACGATCACTTGTATGTTGGTCTTCAAAGAAGCAGAACTGTGTATCTCTCTCCACTGCTGAATCTGAATACATTGCTGCTGGATCTTGCTACGCTCAGCTTCTATGGATGAAGCAAACACTCAAGGACTATGGCATTCATCTGAAGCAAGTGCCACTCTGCTGCGACAACGAAAGCGCCATCAAGATTGCCAACAACCCAGTTCAGCACTCGAAGACAAAGCACATTGAAATTCGTCATCACTTTCTCAGAGATCATGTTGTGAAGGAAGATATTGATATCATACACGTCAACACTGAAGAGCAATTGGCAGATATCTTCACCAAGCCCTTGGATGAGAAGAGATTTTGCAAGTTACGGTGTGAGCTAAATCAAATGTCCTGTGATCAGGCACACATCCTAACCCTTATGCATATTGATGACTTAGATGTGCAACACACGAAGTAAAGTATATCTTCAATCAATGAAGACATACATTCTAAGTGTGAATACATTAATGTGGAATTTGACTTCGGAGCGCCACAATAATTGTGCGCCGTGTCTGGGTCTAATACTTCCTATACGGTGGGTAACTCCACCACCAAATGTTCTATTTTGAAGTGTTTCACTCATGGCGTTACCTTGCTATGTCTTCACATTTGGTTTGGCTTCAATCTCAACATGTCTTCATGATTATCTTCACTATGTTGATTATATATATATACTAGTGTTCTGTCCTCTACAGCATTCACTTATAGCTATGTCTTCTTGTTGAATCTTTTGAACTAAGTGAATGTGATCGGACCCTAACCTCTCTATGCTATCTATCTCAAACTCTATCTCTCCAAATCATATGCATTCTATTGAAACTGTCGAATGTCTTCTCTGCGTCCTTGTCAGCAGAAGATACAAAGACAAACCTTAAGTCCACTTTCAATGCTCATTCCTCCACATGAAACCCGGAGAAGTAGGAACGACCACCCGACAATCCAGGCGTGCATGGGACGTGGAACAAACCCCAAAATTCTGCATGATGGCCACGTGTTCCTCAGATGTGAATCGCCAGGGGCACCTGTGTAATAACGCAGTGCCGCCCCTGTACCTATAAATACACACTTCACGGCGGTCATTATCTTTTCTTCCACTCTCGCACGAACCCTAGCGCCACCGCTAGCCCTCGACGACGCCGGCGACGAAGCGCTTCGCTGCTGCAACCTCTCCGACACCGTATTCACGCCGACCGCGGACATCGTCCTCTCCGCCGTCGCCGTAGGTGTCCTTCGTCGCCAAGTTAGGGCACGGAAGATCGAACTGCTCGGCCTCATCTTCCACTCCGTCTAGCAGTTCTTAGTGTGGTAAATAAAACTTCCTTTTTACGGCACCGTTGATCCTATGGCTTTGTCACTTTCTACCACAAGCAGTTTCTATTCACACAAGTTAGATCTCTCTCATACTACATCTCATAGCATGCCTAGTATATTCACTTATGCTTCACAAAGTAGTTAGATTCCTCACTTGTACTGATCTCTGGATTCGTACAAATCTGGAACCAACTCCTTATCTATGAGTGAATGTCTTCGCACGATGAGGTCAATGTCTTCTAAACTGATTTATATTCGAAATCTTCTGAGAATGCATATGACCTCTTCCCCTTCCCTCGCACCTTAATGCTGTCACAGGTACATGTCCGTGGGAGAATCCCTTAAATTCTCCCGAAGCAAGTTCCTGTTTGTCCAGCAAGCAAAAATCTTTGAAGCCTTTGAACGTGTTGAAGCCTTTTAGTTTAAAGTTCATGGCTTCAGAGAAATCAGCAAGGAAGGGTGGTAGAAAGGTCGTGGAGAAACATCTAGAGATCTGCCAGATGACCTCTCAGAACTGTACAAGACAGATCCTGAAGAGGATTACAATCAGCGCAAGACCCGAATCCAATGGATTCGAAGATATTGGGTAGAACAATTGTTCAAATACCGATTTGTAACCCAGGAATATGCTGAGAAAAAATGCCATCAAGAGACCGTGGGGAGACATCCTATACAAGAATCTTCAACCCAGGTCCAGAGATGAAGCCACTGAACAAGGCTTCTATCCCTGCATGGTCCGTGGGCCACAGCCTGTTGATGCACACCCATCGTCACTACTATGGTGTCATGACGACATTCTATTCAAGCGCAACTTCCAGTTTGCCCAGAGCTCAGCAAAGCAAAACAAGAAGACATTGGGACTAGACTTCAACCCTGGTCCCTCAGCTCCAAGGGCTGATGGCACACAAGATGCAGAACCCAATGTCGTCGGTCCTTTCTACAACCTTGAAGGCCTCATCACCCGTATCTTGGTTCAAGGGACTGCAGTGAATGAGCCTGCAGCTGACGCTGAATCAGATGAAGCGCCTGCAGCGCCGAAGCCAAAGAAGTTGAAGAAGCCTAAAGCTTCAAAGCCTGCCCCTTCACCAAAAATCTCACGGGCGAAGCCACTGGCAACTGCACCTCCTGAAGACAGTGTGCAGTCCGAAGATTTATCACGCATCTCCAAGCCCCAGAAGGTCAAGATGCCTCTGCCACACACCGGCCAAGAGCTAACAGCTGCTGCCATTCTGCGCAATGATGCCATTGATCTGTCAAGTGATGAAGATCTTGCAGATGACGCTCTTGAGCAACTCATCAAGAGCAAAGAAGAAGCAGAAATCTTCAATGATCTGCCTCTCTTTGATGTAACAATCATTCACAACTTCATTGATGAATGGTTTGACACGCCAAACATCAGCTTCGACGATCTCCAAATACCCATTGGCCTCAGTGTCGCCTTCCATGGCGCCATTGCTTCAGAGTTAGCTATCGCCCAGCGCATTGTTGAACTGAAGCAGAAGATTGACTTTGAGAAATCTCAGTTCAAGAAGCATATGGCCAAGCTCAGCATGCAAGACGTGAAGAATTTCAAGATTATGCTGCACGAGCTCAAGGAAGCCTTTCTAAAGAAACGTGCAGAAGCTCAGGGTTCTCGTGAGCGCATGAAGGTCCTGGCTGATAGGTGTGTGCAAGCCTACAATGATGCTGAGAAACGCAAGGCCCTTGGGCGTCCTGGCATCGACCCCAGGATGGCTGCCAAGAAGCAGAAGAAGCCCGCTATGGCTGAACCTGAAGCACCATGGCAGGAGGCAGATCCCCTTGTCTTCCCAACTAGCATGACCGGTCCGAAGCCAAAGGCCAGGTCAACCGCTTCAGAACTGAAGAAGACCAGGACTGCTGAGGCTGAAGCAAGGAAGAGAAAACATCCTAAAGCCTCTGCTACTGCCCCCGCCAAGAAGAAAAGAATGACCAAGAAGGAACGGGCTGCTCCCATAGAGCCCTTGATTGTTGAACCCATTTCCATGGCTCACCCCGACGCCGATCCACAAGAACGTCAACTGACTGTCCATGAGCCTGCTTTCACAAAGGCTCATGAAGCTGAAGACTTTCCATCAGCTGATCCCTCGCTGCTGAGGGCACTGGTCACCATAACCATGTTGAAGATGATGCAGCCCTTCCTCAGCTAGAGCACCAACAGGATGCTTCATGGGCGGATCGCCCACAAGAGGAAGAAGACTCTGAGGCCCAGCCAACACAAACTCCACAGGCGTCGCCCGCGTTGCGCAGGCTTCGCAAAGGTCCAAGGCCTCAAGTCTCTGCGTCTGAAGCTAAAACTGCTGAAGACATTCCAGCTGCATCACCCGATGAAGAAGTACCACATGCTGCTACTCCCTTGTCCCACCAAGAAGCAGTTCTCGAGGAGAACGTGATCGTAAGCGACCCTCCAGCTCGTCAAGTGGAGGTTGAAAACCTTGCGGCTGCCACCACCAACACCACTGAAGCCACTGACGCTGTCATGGCTGAAGCAAATGTGGAGCCCTCACCAACAAAAGCACCAGAAGTCAGCAAAGCCACTGATCCCACTGCTTCTCTTCCTGCGTCTGTTGCCGGTCCCCAATTCGACTATCATGTTGAGCATAGGCCTCAGGTACAGAAGCCAATCCCAAGATTGCCAAGGTTCCCAGGTCCTGCATCAGCACCTGGCTCCTTCAATATCAATGGCTTCAGAGCAGACAACACATTCTTCAACAGCTCCAGGAACCCCTACTCCAGGGAAAGAATATCATCTGATCGGTTCTGGAGTTATCCGCAGCGAAGCTATTACTCATGTGTTCTTTACAACCAAGGTCGCATCTTCCCACACAAGCGCCTTGACATTGAAGCAATAGCTGGTTTGCCCTGTCTGGAAGAAGCTCTGGATTGCTTCAAAGAGGTTGGACTGCTGCCGTTCGTCACTGACCAAGAGCATTGGAATGAAGAGTTGCTGCTCCAATTCTATGCCACACTTCACATCCGTGGGTATAGCAGAGATCCGAAGACTTGGGTCCTGGAGTGGATGACAGGAAATGTTCATCACGAAGCCAAAGCCTTTGACATCATTGAGCTCACTGGTTTGCCCACTCCTGGCGATCTCTACGAGCATGGCTGTCAGCTTCATATTGAAGCTATTGAGAGCATCTTTCAGAAGACTGAACCTAATATGAGTCAGATGCTTAGTATGATGAAGCCATTGCCCCGAGATGCTGCTTATCCCACGGAGTTCTTCGTTGAAGACCTTGAGTATCTGCCAAGAACCATTTATCACATCATAAGGCGAACTCTCTGGCCAATCAAAGGACATTCTCCCCATGCCAAGCTGGAAGGTGCAATGAAGACTTTGGTCTTCTACATTCTTCATGGAAAATGCTTCAATACACAGGATTTCTTCATTCGCCAACTTGTTGCATCTGGCTCTGATCTGTTTGGTTTGAAGTTCTACGCCCCTTGGGTGATGCGGCTGATCAAACTTCACTCCGCTATCTCATATCAGCCCTCGGCCCGCAACCATAGGATCTTTTTGCCTGATGTGGATATGTCTATTGAAGCCATCTATCCTGAGCCTGCCAAGGAACCTCTCAGTCTTCAGAATGCAGAGCATCAAAGTTTCACTCAGAACATTGAAGGCGTTGAAGCCGTAACTCGTGTGTATCCTTTGGCTGGCACTACACGTGCACCGCATCCTGCTCTCACTGAAGCCACTGACAGTACAACTGCTCCACGACCCAAGAAGCGCACTCGTGTTCTCAATGACCAAGAGCTTCTTGTGGCTCTTCATCAGAAACAGGATAGGCATCATGACTGGCTGAAGCGTCAGATGCAAAGCCTCTTGGTGGATGTTAATCGCATTCGCAATCTTGCCACCAAGAATGCTTTTGTTGCCCATGAAACCTCTCGCCGCACATGGAAAGGGCTAACACTGATGTGTTCTGAATATGATCTTCAAGAGGATGGCTTCACTGAGCGATTCAAGTTTGACTCCACACCTCCTCGAAGGGCAGTGCTGCGACGAACTCCATCCCTTGAAGACTCTGAGTTCTCTTCCTCTGCTGCAACTGTGAATGCTAGAGTAATCGAGGATGAAGACAATGCTACTTCACCGCCACCTCCTTCAGCACGCTTCGACTCTGCTCCAAGCTCTTCAGCACCGCCAAACACAACCAACGACCCTGCTGCTTCACCTACTCCTCATGGGAACGAGTAGATGCTCTATGTCTTCAAACCTTTTTGGTCTTTACTGACAAAAGGGGGAGAAGCATATGAGGTTGATAGTCTTCAAGCGGGTCCATATGGGCGGGTGCTTTATATTTTGCTTCGTGCTTACAACTCTTGTTTTGCTACATTTGGTTCTTTGAGTTGTAACACTTAAACTCGATGGTCGTCTGCTACTTATTTGCCACCTTGTGTTGCGATGATAAATTCCGCATGTGCGACGATAAATTCCGCACTTAGATCATTCTGCAGACGTCCATTTTCCATTATGCATGTCATTATCTTCATATACTTTCACATGCATAGTGGATTGTCATCATAAGTTGAAGTGGATCTCCACAAGTACAACCTACCATGTGCATTTGCATTCCAAAAGCAAATTACTTATATGCACATCTTCAGGGGGAGCCCTTGCAACTTATGAAGACAATTCCTTATCCTTTACAATTTCACAGATTATATTCCCCGTTGAAAACTTCAACTAGTTTGTCATCAATCACCAAAAAGGGGGAGATTGTAAGTGCATCTAGTGCCACCCCTAGTTGGTTTTGGAGTATTGACGACAAACCTAGTTGAGGGACTAATGTGTTTGTGAGAATTGCAGGATAACACAGGTAGAAGTCCCTCATTGATTCGGTTTTCCTACCATAGATTACCCCTAAAAATGTATGAAGACATTGAAGTCAAAGGTGGTATATGAAGATATTCACATTGAAGACTATGACAAGAGAAGACACCACATGAAGCCTATGGAGCTCGAAGACTTAGATCTTTAGTAGTTCTCTTTCTTCTGTGTTGAGTCATAGGAACCACCGTACTATTAAGTGGGGTCCAAGAGAACCAGTCAGAATGACTGAAGTGATGCTTAAACAAAACCTATGTCTTCGAGTGAAGACTTTGAGAGCGAATCTTATCCAGAGTCGGGCAAGTCAGCTTTGCTTGAAGCCCAAGTAAAGTTGCCGTGTGAGTTTGAAATCTGATCGTTGGAACACGTGTCAGTTCCTTAGTGACCCAGGGTCATTTCAGACAAATCAGGTTGGGTTGCCAAGTGGCTATAAATAGACCACCCCCTACAACCATAAATGGTTGGCTGCTCAGATTTAGAGTACGGCTTTTGTCGTTTGAGAGCAACCCACCTCGAAGCCTTTGAGAGAGAATTCCTTGCGAGGATAAAGCCCTAACCACCCAGAGCCAAAGAGAATTAGGCATCACTTAAGTCTTCTTGTCTGTGTGATCTGAAGACTTATTACACTTGAGGACTGTGCATCCTCCAGCCGGTTAGGCGTCGCGTTCTGAGCATCCAAGAGACATTGTGGATTGTGGGTGAATGAAGTCTGTGAAGGTTTCGGAGTCTACCTTGAAGACTTACCAGAGTGATTGGGCGAGGTCTGTGTGACCTTAGCTCAAGGGGAATACGGTGAGGACTGGGTGTCTTGAGCTGCGTGTTCAGGACTGGGTGTTCGGGACTGTGTGTCCTAAGGTTTAAATACCTAGCCGCCCTAACCAGACGTAAAGTTGTCACAGCAACTGGAACTGGTCCAACAAATCATTGTCTTCAGCGAGTCACTGGTTTTATCTTCCCTTCCCTTTACTTACTGTTACTCCTTGTGAAGTCATTGTATGTTCGCACTATCTTTTGTCTTCACTGAGTGACTACGTGTTCTGTGTGGCTTCACCATATCTTCCTACCTGATCCTTACTACATTGCTGCTATTAGTCATTGTGCTTTCACTCTATTGAATACTTGACTATGGCTTGCCTAGTGTAGTCTACCTTCCGCTGCAGGGTAATAGGTTTATTTCTATTGTTTGTCTTCATAACTTCCACGTTTTGAAGACTTTCATAAAAATCGCCTATTCACCCCCCCTCTAGTCGATATAACGCACTTTCACCACCCCATAAGGCGGTTGGTGCCCTTCTTTCTTCGCAATAAAGCTAATATCCTGATGAGGACATCAATACAATTGTTACACCCACAACCCCTGCTGCTATACATACTGGACCAATTACTAGAGCTCGTGCACGCCAACTAAATTACCAGGTACTTTCGTTTCTTGGTAATGATTCTAATGTTCATGAGAATATGATGCTGCCTAAATTGGATACATTTGTTTTGCTTACAAATGAAGGGCCTAGCTTGGAGAAGGATGAACATTGGAGCAAGAACAAGCATGGAGATGATGGCATGCGCAAGGGAAACAATAACGGAGTTACAAGTGATGATTTCAGGACTTTGAAGCCACCATAATGGGTGCATGAAGCCTTGGACGAAATATACAAGATGCCACTTCATAAATTTCGTCCCGAGGCTATTTTAGGTGCTGCGTCACCTTATTATTGGGCCAGGCCCATGTAATTTCGAAATACATAAGTATAGGCTATTTTTAGAGTCCGTATGAGTGGGGAAACAAGAGATAGGGTTGATTTCGGACCCCTCCACCAAGGGCCACGAAATTCCCCCCCCCCCTCTTCCTCCATATATACAGCCCTTAGGGCATCGTTTAGACTTTGGGTTTTGTTTAGATTAAAAGTTCGCCATAGCTGCAACTTCGCGTACTTCGTTTGTGTTCAACGACCAGACAAAGGCGTCACATAACCCCACCTTGATCAATAAAGCTTTCATCTTATATTCGCAATATCCAGATTGC
>NC_041388.1:230397544-230438697 GCF_002162155.2 Triticum dicoccoides | reverse complement strand
AAGAGATAGGGTTGATTTCGGACCCCTCCACCAAGGGCCACGAAATTCCCCCCTCTTCCTCCATATATACAGCCCTTAGGGCATCGTTTAGACTTTGGGTTTTGTTTAGATTAAAAGTTCGCCATAGCTGCAACTTCGCGTACTTCGTTTGTGTTCAACGACCAGACAAAGGCGTCACATAACCCCACCTTGATCAATAAAGCTTTCATCTTATATTCGCAATATCCAGATTGCAATCTTAGTTTCTTGCTTGTTCTTCGTTTGCTCGCAGGAAACAGACCCTCGTGGTCAGGTTGATCGTGCTCCGGCGTGGTCAATAACCTCTCGGAGTTGGTTTAGCGATTGCTAAGGCGCGACGTCCTCACACGTTCGTAGTCGGATCGTCAAAGTCGACTTCCACCAAAGCGAAATCCACCATCTCATCGAAAGACGGGACACCTTTGCCTCTATCATATCCGGATACAGATCGTGTTAAAATTTCAGCCCAATCGGAGTTACGGATCTCCGAGAATATAAGAAACGGTGAAAGGGAAGAATCAGAGAACGCAGAAACAGAGAGAGACAGAGAGACAGATCCAATCTCGGAGGGGCTCTCGCCCCTCCCATGCCATGGAGGCCAAGGACCAGAGGGGAAACCCTTCTCCCCTCTAGGGAGGAGGTCAAGGAAGAAGAAGACGAAGGGGCCCCCTCTCCCCTTCTCTTCTGGTGGCGCCGGAACGCTGCCGTGGCCATCATCATCATCACCGTGATCTACTCCAACACCTCCGCCATCTTCACATACATCTTCATCACCTTCCCCCTCTATCTATAGCGGTCCACTCTCCTGCAACCCGCTATACCGTCTACTTGAACATGGTGCTTTATGCTTCATATTATTATCCAATGATGTGTTGCCATCCTATGATGGCTGAGTAGATTTTCGTTGTCCTATCAGTGGTTGATGAATTGCTATGATTGATTTAATTTGCTTGTGGTTATGTTGTTGTCCTTTGGTGCCCATCATATGATTGCGGAGTGGATCACACCCTAGGGTTAGTTTGTATGTTGATAGGACTATGTATTGGAGGGCAAGAGTGACAGAAGCTTCAACCTAGGATAGAAACTGATGCATACGGGATTGAAGGGGGACCAATATATCTTAATGCTATAGTTGGGTTTTACCTTAATGAACATTAGTAGTTGCGGATGCTTGCTAATAGTTCCAATCATAAGTGCATAGAATTCCAAGTCAGGGATGACATGCTAGCAGTGGCCTCTCCCACATAATACTTGCTATCGGTTTAGTAAAGTAGTCAATTGCTTAAGGGGCAATTTCTCAACTCCTACCACCACTTTTCCACACTCGCTATATTTACTTTATTGTTTCTTTATCTAAACAGCCCCTACTTCTTATTTGCGTACTCTTTATTATCTTGCAAACCTATCCAACAACACCTAGAAAGTACTTCTAGTTTCATACTTGTTCTAGGTAAAGCGAATGTCAAGCGTGCGTAGAGTTGTATCGGTGGTCGATAGAACTTGAGGGAATATTTGTTCTACCTTTAGCTTCTCGTTGGGTTTGACACTCTTACTTATCAAAAATTGTTGCGATCCCCTATACTTGTGGGTTATCAAGATGTCATGCAAGTTCTTTTCCATAAGCACGTATGACTATATTCGGAATACATGCCTACATTACATTGATGAACTGGAGCTAGTTCTGTGTCACCCTAGGTTATGATTGTTACATGATGAACGCATCCGGCATAATTCTCCATCACCAATCCATTGCCTACGAGCTTTCCATATATTGTTCTTCGCTTATTTACTTTTCCGTTGCTATTGTTATTATCACTATAAAACACCAAAAATATTACTTTTGCTACCGTTACCTTTTACCACCGTTACCACTACTATCATATTACTTTGCTACTAAACACTTTGCTGCAGATATTAATTTTCCAGGTGTGGTTGAATTGACAACTCAGCTGCTAATACTTGAGAATATTCTTTGGCTCCCATTGTGTCGAATCAATAAATTTGGGTTGAATACTCTACCCTCGAAAATTGTTGCGATCCCTATACTTGTGGGTTATCAAGACTATTTTCTGGCGCCGTTGCCGAGGAGCATAGCTCTATTCTTTGAGTCACTTGGGATTTATATATGCTTATCATTATGAAGAACTTGAAAGATCCAAGAACCAAGATTTATCCCTGAACTACGAGGGGAGGTAAGGAACTGCCATCTAGCTCTGCACTTGATTCACCTTCTGTTTTAAGTAAGCTTGCGACACCTAAACCTACTTCTACTATTCATTCTGATATGTCGCATGTTATTGATGATGCCACTTCTACTATGCATGATACTTATGATGAAACTACTTCTATGCTTGATACTACCGTGCCACTTGGTGAATTTCTTGATGAACAACTTGCTAGGGTTAGAGAGAATGAAATTATTGAAACTGATAATATTGATGAAAGTGATGATGAAGACTCTCCCCCTAGATATGAATTACCTGTTGTGCCTGAGGGCTATGTTATGGATGAAGAAACTGCTAGAGACTTTGTTGCTTGCAATGATAGGAGTGATCTTAAGAAATTATTAGCTAAGCTGAAACAAAAAACTTTGAATGCTAGAATGAAATATGATCCTGCTTATGCTACTTCACCTATCTTTGTTACTGATAAGGATTATGATTTCTCTGTTGATCCGGAGATAATTACTTTGGTTGAATCAGATCCTTTCTATGGCTATGAATCTAAAACTGTTGCGGCACATCTTACTAAATTAAATGATATAGCCACCCTGTTCACTAATGATGAGAAAACTCGCTATTATTATATCCTTAAATTATTTCTGTTCTCATTAAAGGGTGATGCTAAGATATGGTTTAATTCTCTTGATCCTGGTTGTGTGCGTAGTCCCCAGGATATGATTTATTACTTCACTGCTAAATATTTCCCCGCTCATAAGAAACAAGCTGCTATAAGGGAAATATATAATTTTGTGCAAATTGAAGAAGAGAGTCTCCCACAAGCTTGGGGGGAGGCTTCTCCAATTACTTAATGCTTTGCCTGATCATCCTCTTAAGAAAAATGAAATACTTGATATCTTTTATAATGGACTAATCGATGTTTCCAGAGACCACCTGGATAGTTGTGTTGGTTGTGTTTTCAGGAAAAGAATACCAGATGAAGCTGAAATTCTATTGAATAATATGTTGACTAATGAAAATAATTGGACACTTCCTGATCCAATTCCTGAACCAACTCCTAAGCCAACTCCGAAGAAAAGGGGTATTCTATTTCTCGGCCCTGAAGATATGCAAGAGGCAAAGAATTCTATGAAAGAAAAATGTATTAAAGCTGAAGATGTTAAGAATTTACCTCCTATTGAAGAAATGCATGGTCTTAATTTACCGCCTATTGAAGAAGTACATGGTCTTGATAACCCGACACAGTTAGTAAAGGTAAATTCTCTCTATAGATATGATAAAGCTAAAATCCCATTTACTAAGTTTGCTAGCCCATGCTTAGATGAGTTCGATAACTTTATGGTTAAGCAAGAAAACTTCAATGCTTATTTTTGTAAAGAATTAAAACACAATGCTGATATGCTTGAACACTTGGGTGATTATATGGCTAATGTTAAAGGTGAACTAAAACTTATTAGTAAACATGCTTCTATGGTTACCACTCAAGTAGAACAAGTACTTAAAGCTCAGAATGATTTGCTCAATGAATTAAATAGTAAGAAAAATGATAAAGTTGTTAGAGTTATGACTAGGGGTGGTAAAATGAATCAGGAACCTTTGTACCCTAAGGGCCATCTTAAGAGAATTGAGCAAGATTCTCAGAGAAATAATATTGATGCACCTAGTCCTTCTAAAAGGAAGAGGAAGAAAAATGATAGGACTTTACATGCTTCTAGTGAACCTGTTGTAGACACACCTGAGAATCCCAATGACATTTCTATTTCTGATGCTGAAACACAATCTGGTAATGAACATGAACCTAGTAATAATGTTAATGATGATGTTCATGTTGATGCTCAACCTAGCAATGATAATGATGTAGAAATTGAACCTGTTGTTGATCTTGATAACGCACAATCAAAGAATCAATGTTATGATAAGAGAGACTTTGTTGCTAGGAAGCACGATAAAGAAAGAGAACTATGGGTTCAGAAACCCATGCCTTTTCCTCTTAAACCATCCAAGAAAAAGGATGATGAGGATTTTGAGCACTTTGCTGAAATGATTAGACCTATCTTCTTGCGTATGCGTTTGACTGATATGCTTAACATGAATCCTTATGCTAAGTACATGAAAGAAATTGTTACTAATAAAAGAAAGATAGCGGAAGCTAAAATTTCCACCATGCTTGCTAATTATACTTTTAAGGGTGGAATACCTAAGAAACTAGGAGATCCCAGAGTACCAACTATACCATGCTCCATTAAAAGAAACTATGTTAAAACTGCTTTATGTGATCTTGGAGCCGGTGTTAGTGTCATGCCTCTCTCTTTATATTGTAGACTTGATTTGAATAAGTTGACACCTACTGAAATATCTTTGCAAATGGATGATAAATCAACTGCTATACCTGTCGGTATTTGTGAGGATGTGCCTGTTGTGGTTGCAAACGTTACTATTTTAACAGACTTTGTTATTCTTGATATTCCCGAGGACGATAGTATGTCTATTATTCTTGGAAGACCCTTTTTGAATACTGCAAGGGCTGTTATTGATTGCACCAAAGGCAATGTCACTTTTCATGTTAATGGTAATGAGCATATGGTACACTTTCCGAGGAAACAACCTCAAGTCCACAGTATCAACTCTATTGGAAAAATTCCATCGATTAGTTTTGGAGGTTTTGAATTTCCTCTTCCTACTGTCAAGAAGGAATATGATATTCTTATTGCTGGGGATGTGCATAGCCCCGTTGAGGTAACCTAGTGTTATTCAAAAATTCTCCGGTTCCATGTTATTCGAAATGAGTTTGTTAACAAGACCTGATCAGCCTTGTTAGTGAATTCCTTTTGATGAGCATGAGATGGATGAATTTAGAAAACACAACTCTCTGTACCCTCTTTTTACTTTCTGTTATTTATATTAAATAAAGCAAAAATAGTAATTTCTGTCTGTTTTCTGAATTATCCATGCAATAAAAAAATACCTTGAAAATAAAAGTTCTCCAAATGCCCTGAAATTTAAATATGATTTTTTCTGGAATATTTGAGAATATCTGGCACTGAGAACACAGCAAGGGGAGCAAGCACCTGGCCACGAGGGTGGAGGGCGCACCCTACCCCCTGGGCACGCCCTATGCATCGTGGGCCCATGGTGGCTCCCCTCCACTTATTCCAGCTACCACACACTCTTTCTTCCTCCCACAAACATCACTAACCAGCTCAAACCCGAGTCCAAGCTCATTTTGCTGCCATTTTTGATCTCCTTGCTCAAAGCTCCATTCAAAAAACTGCTTTGGGGGATTGTTCCTTGGTATGTGACTCCTCCAATGGTCCAATTAGTTTTTGTTCTAGTGCTTTATTCATTGCATATTTTTGCTGCTTATGTGACCCTGTTCTTGAGCTTGCATGTCAAATTTATATGGTCAAAAGTAGTTTTGATGCATGATATTGCCTCTAGGCACTTGTAGGAGTAGTTGCTATCAATTTGTTGAGCTTGGTTCACTTTAATTTTGAAGTTACTAAAAATTTCAGAAATTTTCAGAAAAAGATGAAGAGATTTTTGAGGGGCTCATCGAGCCGAAGCTCGAAGGATAAGCAAACTGAGGAGGATAAGAGGCCCAAATATAATCTCCCTCGCACCGCGAAAGTTCGGCCGTGTGAATGGCCTTGTGATAATTTCTTGAGAGCAGCAGGGATTTATGATGATTTCTATGAATTGGCTGAGAATGCAGGCCTCACCGCCTTCCTCCACGACCAATGCAAACAGTATCTCTTACTGACCAATATCTTTGTGCAAAACTTTCATTTCCATATCAGGAGCTCACCACCTACGGTGGAATTTTATTTATATGATGAGCATAAGGAGATGTCACTTCAAGATTTTTGTAGGGTTTGTTTGATCCCTTTCGAGGGCAGCGTAGAGGAGCCACATTGTGACGATGTGGATGGGTTTATTGATACTATTACAGTAGGGGAGACGAGGAAGGTTTCCGACGCATGAATTACTAGCATACACTTTCCTGTTCTACATTACTTTGCTATATTTGCTAGTAGATGCTTAATTGGGCACGGAAACTGTGGAAACCCGAGTGCCCCTGATATTGTTATTTTGTGCCATGCCTTATTTCATGGACACATTCAGTATGGGCGCTATTATTGCAAAGCGGTTAAATCTTAACCGTACTAATGGCCCCGTCCTTGGAGGCATCTTCGCCTGGCGCCTCGCTGCACACTTTAACATACGTATTAGGCATTATGAGAAGGAAGAGAAGTTGTTGCCTCCTGTTTATTTAGATTATAAGAGTATGGTAGCACATGATTTTATTGTTAAGAATAGGGAAAAGGCGCTTAAGTACAAATTAATATTTGGTAAAAATCATCCTGAGACTATTACCATGCCTGCTCCTTCCTTGTTTAATTTATCTGCAGGTAAGTACCTTATTCCGTTGGACGCCATTCATACCTACCGGAACCCTACATCAGCTACAGAGCTAGAGCCGAAACCACAATTTGATCCTCCACGACAGTCTGATTACCAGTGGGATCCGGAGGTGATTGCCAACTAGTGGGATCCGGAGGTGATTGCCAACCAGTGGCAATCCGAGGCTTCTTCACAGTACGACCCCAACTATTACTTTGGACATCCGCCAGGCCAGCCGTGGCCATAGACCAACTTAGGCCAAAAGCCTAAGCTTGGGGGAGTATGTATCTCTCACCGACATTACATTCATGTTCACACACTCATTGCTAGTTGTCGGTGCTCATACTTTTTCATTGTAATATCCATGCTAGTTTATTTTCCTTTTTATGCTTTCTTCTTGTGTGTTTAATAAAACTTAAGAAAAACAAAAAAATTAGTTGTAGCTTTCAGCTAGTTTACTTTTCATGTTGTAGTAGTAATAATTAAGAAGAAAACCCAAAAAGATTTCTCGTTCTTCTTTTGCTTGTTGGGAGCTTTCCCGTGTAAATAGTTTTATTTCTTTTCTTTCCTTTGGGGTCAAGAGGAGAAGACCATAATTAAAATGTTAAAGTGGCTCTTATATGCATTATCGTTGATGTGACAAAGAGCCCATATTACCTAGTCTTCTCTCTTGAATTGAATGCTTGCAGATTCCAGCTTAGTCCAATGCACGTGCACTATTATTATTATCCACACTATTCGGTCGTGCAAGTGAAAGGCAATAATGATGATTAAGGATGAACTTAATGAGATGAGAAAAGCTGGTATGAACTCGACCTCTCTTGTTTTTGTAAATATGATTAGTTCATCATTCCTGATTCAGCCTATTATGAATAAACATGGTTGCAATGACAATTAGAGATTGTAGTTGCTTATGCCATGCTTAATTAGCTAGGAGCTTATAATGGTTTACCTTGTGTGCCAACATGCTATTAAAATGGTTGTGATGTGGTATGATAGGGTGGTATCCTCTTTTGAACGATTCGAGTGGCTTGACTTGGCACATGTTTGATGTCTAGTACACAACCTTCTTATTGTAGACGTTGTTGGGCCTCCAAGTGCAGAGGTTTGTCGGACAGTAGCAAATTTCCCTCAAGTGGATGACCTAAGGTTTATCAATCTGTAGGAGGCGTAGGATGAAGATGGTCTCTCTCAAGCAAACCTGCAACCAAATAACAAAGAGTCTCTTGTGTCCCCAACACACCCAATACAATGGTAAATTGTATAGGTGCACTAGTTCGGCGAAGAGATGGTGATACAAGTGGTATATGGATAGTAGATAAAGGTATTTGTAATCTGAAATTATAAAAACAGCAAGGTAACTAAGGATAAAAGTGAGCGTAAACGGTATTGCAATGCATGGAAATAAGGCCTAGGGTTCATACTTTCGCTAGTGTAAGTTCCCTCAACAATGATAACATAATTGGATCACATAACTATCCCTCAACATGCAACAAAGAGTCACTCCAAAGTCACTAATAGCGGAGAACAAACGAAGAGATTATGGTAGGGTACGAAACCACCTCAAAGTTATTCTTTCCAATCAATCCGTTGGGCTATTCCTGTAAGTGTCACAAACAACCCTAGAGTTCGTACTAGAATAACACATTAAGACACAAATCAACCAAAACCCTAATGTCACCTAGATACTCCAATGTCACCTCAAGTATCCGTGGGTATGATTATACGATATAGATCACACAATCTTAGATTCATCTATTCAACCAACACATAGAACCTCAAAGAGTTCCCCAAAGTTTCTACCGGAGAATCACGACGAAAATGTGTGCCAACCCCTATGCATAGGTTCATGGGCAGAACCCGCAAGTTGATCACCAAAACATACATCAAGTGAATCACATGGTATCCCATTGTCACCACAGATACACACGGCAAGACATACATCAAGTGTTCTCAAATCTTTAAAGACTCAATCCGATAAGATAACTTCAAAGGGGAAACTCAATCCATTACAAGAGAGTAGAGGGGGGAAGAAACATCATAGGATCCAAATAGAATAGCAAAGCTCGCGATACATCAAGATCGTATCACCTCAAGAACACGAGAGAGAGAGAGAGAGAGAGAGATCAAACACATAGCTACTGGTACATACCCTCAGCCCCGAGGGAGAACTACTCCCTCCTCGTCATGGAGAGCACCGGGATGATGAAGATGGCCAGCGGAGAGGGATTCCCCCTCCGGCAGGGTGCCGGAATGGGTCTAGATTGGCTTTCGGTGGCCACGGAGGCTTCTGGCGGTGGAATTCCCGATCTATTGTCTGTTCTGGAAGTTTTAGGGTATATGAGTATATATGGGTCCAGGAAGTACGTCGGTGGAGCTTCGGGGGCCCCATGAGGCAGGGGGCGCGCCCTAGGGGGGGCGCCCCCCACCCTCGTGAGCACCTCCCTTGGCTCTTGACGTGGGGTCCAAGTCCATCCGGTAGTTTTCCTTCCAAAAATAACTTCTCCAGTTGATTTCCTTCCGTTTCGACTCCGTTTGATATTCCTTTTCTTCGAAACATTGAAATAGGCAAAAAAAACAGCAATTCTGGGCTGGGCCTCTGGTTAATAGGTTAGTCCCAAAAATAATATAGAAGTGGATAATAAAGACCAATATTGCCCAAAACAGTAGATAATATAGCATGGAGCAATCAAAAATTATAGATACGTTGGAGACGTATCAAGCATCCCCAAGCTTAATTCATGCTCGTCTTCGAGTAGGTAAATGATAAAAACATAATTTTTGATGCGGAGTGCTACTTGGCATAATTTCAATGTAATTCTTCTTAATTGTGGGATGATTATTCAGATCCGAAAGATCCAAGAGAAAAGTTCATATTGACATAAAAATTATAATACTTCAAGCATACTAACTAAGCAATTACGTCTCTTCAAAATAACATGGCCAAAGAAAGTTATCCCTACAAAATCATATAGTCTGGATATGCTCCATCTTCATCACACAACATATTTAAATCATGCACAACCCCGATGACAAGCCAAGCAATTGTTTCATACTTTTGATGCTCTCAAAATTTTTCAATCTTCACGCAATACATGAGCGTGAGCCATGGACATAGCACTATAGGTGGAATAGAATGGTGGTTGTGGAGAAGACAAAAAGGAGAAGATAGTCTCACATCAACTAGGCGTATCAATGGGCTATGGAGATGCCCATCAATAGATAGCAATGTGAGTGAGTAGGGATTGCCATGCAACGGATGCACTAGAGCTATAAATTTATGAAAGCTCAAAAGAAACTAAGTGGGTGTGCATCCAACTCGCTTGCTCACGAAGACCTAGGGCATTTTGAGGAAGCCCATCATTGGAATATACAAGCCAAGTTCTATAATGAAAGATTCCCACTAGTATATGAAAGTGACAACATAGGAGACTCTCTATCATGAAGATCATGGTGCTACTTTGAAGCACAAGTGTGGTAAAAGGATAGTAGCATTGTCCCTTCTCTCTTTTTCTCTCATTTTTTTATTTGGGCCTTCTCTTTTTTATGGCCTCTTTTCTCTTTTTTTTATTTGGGCTTCTTTGGCCTCTTTTATTTATTTATTTATTTTCCGTCCGGAGTCTCATCCCGACTTGTGGGGGAATCATAGTCTCCACCATCCTTTCCTCACTAGGACAATGCTCTAATAATGATGATCATCACACTATTATTTACTTACAACTCAGGAATTACAACTCGATACTTAGAACAAGATATGACTCTATATGAATGCCTCCGGCGGTGTTCCGGGATGTGCAATGATGCATGAGTGACATGTATGAAAGAATTATGAACGGTGGCCTTGCCACGAATATGATGTCAACTACATGATCATGCAAAGCAATATGACAATGATGGAGCGTGTCATAGTAAATGGAACGGTGGTAAGTTGCATGGCAATATATCTCGGAATGGCTATGGAAATGCCATAATAGGTAGGTATGGTGGCTGTTTTGAGGAAGGTATATGGTGGGTTTATGGTACCGGCGAAAGTTGCGCGGTACTAGAGAGGCTAGCAATGGTGGAAGGGTGAGAGTGCGTATAATCCATGGACTCAACATTAGTCATAAAGAACTCACATACTTATTGCAAAAATCTATTAGTTATCGAAACAAAGTACTACGCGCATGCTCCTAGGGGGATAGATTGGTAGGAAAAGACCATCGCTCGTCCCCGACCGCCACTCATAAGGAAGACAATCAATAAATAAATCATGCTCTGACTTCCTCACATAACGATTCACCATACGTGCATGCTACGGGAATCACAAACTTTAACACAAGTATTTCTCAAATTCACAACTACTCAACTATCATGACTCTAATATCACCATCTCCATATCTCAAAACAATTATCAAGTATCAAACTTATCATAGTATTCAACACACTCATAAGAGAATTATTATTATTAATCTTGCATACCAAGCATATTAGGATTTTAAGAAAATTACCATGATATTAAGACTCTCAAAATAATATAAGTGAAGCATGAGATATCAATAGTTTATATAAAACAAATCCACCACCGTGCTCTAAAAGATATAAGTGAAGTACTAGAGCAACCACAAACTACTCCAAAAGATATAAGTGAAGATCAATGAGTAGTTGAATAATTATGCAACTATGTGAGGACTCCCTAACATTTAAGAATTTCATATCTTGGTATTTTATTCAAACATAAAGCAAAACAAAATAAAATAAATTGACGCTCCAAGCAAAACACATATCATGTGGGGAATAAAAATATAGCTCCAAGTAAAGTTACCGATGAACGAAGACGAAAGAGGGGATGCCTTCCGGGGCATACCCAAGATTAGGCTTTTGGTTGTCCTTGAATTTTACCTTGGGGTGCCTTGGGCATCCCCAAGCTTAGGCTCTTGCCACTCCTTATACCATAGTCCATCGAATCTTTACCCAAAACATGAAAACTTCACAACACAAAACTTAACAGAAAACTCGTAAGCTCCGTTAGTATAAGAAAATAAATCACCACTTAGGTACTGTAATGAACTCATTCTTTATTTATATTGGTGTTAAATCTACTGTATTCCAACTTATCTATGGTTTATAAACTCTTTTACTAGCCATAGATTCATCAAAATAAGCAAACAACACACGAAAAACAGAATCTGTCAAAAACAAAACAGTCTGTAGTAATCTGGATCAAACGTATACTTCTGGAACTCATAAAATTCTCACATAAATTTCTGGACCTGAATAATTTATCTATTAATCATCTTCAAAAAGAATTAACTAAATAGCACTCTCCAAATAAAAATGGCAGTAATTCTCGTGAGCGCTAAAGTTCATTTTTTTTACAGCATGATCAACAAGACTTTCCCCAAGTCTTCCCAAAGGTTCTACTTGGCACAAACACTAATTAAAAGCATAAAACCACATATAAGCAGAGGCTAGATGAATTATTTGTTACTAAACAGGAACAAAAATCAAGGAATAAAAATAAAGTTGGGTTGCCTCCCAACAAGCGCTATCGTTTAACGCCCCTAGCTAGGCATGATGATTTCAACGATGCTCACATAAAAGATAAGAATTGAAAAATAAAGAGAGCATCATAAAGAATATGACTAGCACATTTAAGTCTAACCTACTTCCTATGCATAGGGATTTTGTGCGCAAACAACTTGTGGGAACAATAAATCAATTAGCATAGGAGGGTAAACCAAGCATAACTTCAAAACTTTAAGCACATAGAGAGGAAACTTGATATTATTGCAATTCCTACAAGCATATGTTCCTCCCTCATAATAATTTTCAGTAGCATCATGAATGAATTCAACAATATAACCAGCACCTAAATCATTATTTTCATGATCTACAAGCATAGAAATTTTATTACTCTCCACATAAGCAAAATTCTTCTCATTCGGGATAGTGGGAGTATCATAAGAGACTTGGATACTATAAATTGTTTCCACATTAAAAGAGTAATGTTCAGAAAAGGGGTAACCATAATCATGACAAGTTTTATAAATATAATCCTCATTACTTTTTATAGCATATGTATCATCACAATAATTATCATAAGTAGGAGGCATGTTATTACCATTATAAATTTGCATATCAAAACTTGGGATACTAAAAATATCATCTTCATTAAGCGTAGCATCCCCAAGCTTGGGACAAACATTAATTGCAGCAAATATATTCTCAAAAAAATCATCTTCATCAAACATAGCATCCCCAAGCTTGGGCCTTTTCATATTATAAGCATAATCACTCTCATCATTACTAGTATGGATAGCACAAATAGTATAGCAATTTTCATATTTTTCCAAGAAAGTGCCAAAAAGATTTTCAAGATCATAAGAAGTATCATTATCTTCCACAATTATATTTTCATGAGGCACAATAGTAATAGGAGCAGCATTATTTGAGAGAGATATCTTTTTACCTCTCTTCCTTTTTCTTTTCTTCTTCTTCACCACATCATGTGTGGGTTCAATCCTCTATTTGGAGCTCCTTATTAATGAGATTGGTTGAATAGGAGGCTCCTCCTCGTTACCTGATTCATCATAAGAAATAATAGGAGGGTATTGGGAAGCCTCTTCCCTTTCATTAGTATTCTCTTCATCTTCTATTTATTTTCTTTTGTTTATGTAGTTGGCAATATAAGGATTTTCAATACAATTCACCGCAAATACATGTAAATTTTCTCTAGATCAAAATCAATAAATTTATCAAGATTAAACTTTGGAATACCCTCAGTTATATGTTTCATTTCCTCATACCCCAAAAGAAGACTAAGCTCTTTATGATGCTCAAGGGTAATCAAATTATCACAATTTTTGGATATGATTCGGTCATGAAACAATTTGTATTGGAGATTTAAATGACCATGTTCATTGCAAAGTTCACAAGAGGCGCGAAAAATATTGAATTTTTCAGCACAATCATCAAGACTTTCTTGCAACAATTTAGTTTCTAAGTACTTATGCCTCTGCAATATCTATCTTCCCTATTTGGTGTGTACTTACAAACCCAATGCACTCCACAAAAATTGACATGTTTAAAAGAGACATTTTCATCATAACTAGTGCAATCATCATTAGTATCATGGATATTCAAAGAATTCGTACTAACAACATTGCAATCATGCTCATCATTCAAATATTTAGTGCCAAACATTTTATAGATTTCTTCTTCTAGCACTTGAGCACAATTATCATTTCCATCATACTTACGAAAGATATTAAAAAGGTGAAGCGTATGAGACAAACTCAATTCCATTTTTTATAGTTTTATTTTATAAACTAAACTAGTGATAAAACAAGAAACTAAAAGACTCGATCGCAAGATCTAAAGATATACCTTCAAGCACTCACCTCCCTAGCAACGGCGCCAGAAAAGAGCTTGATGTCTACTACACAACCTTCTTCTTGTAGACGTTGTTGGGCCTCCAAGTGCAGAGGTTTGTAGGACAGTAGCAAATTTCCCTCAAGTGGATGACCTAAGGTTTATCAATCCGTAGGAGGCGTGGGATGAAGATGGTCTCTCTCAAGCAACCCTGCAACCAAATAACAAAGAGTCTCTTATGTCCTCAACACACCCAATACAATGGTAAATTGTATAGGTGCACTAGTTCGGAGAAGAGATGGTGATACAAGTGGTATATGGATAGTAGATAAAGGTATTTGTAATCTGAAATTATAAAAACAGCAAGGTAACTAATGATAAAAGTGAGCGTAAATGGTATTGCAATGCGTGGAAATAAGGCCTAGGGTTCATACTTTCGCTAGTGTAAGTTCCCTCAACAATGATAACATAATTGGATCACATAACTATCCCTCAACATGCAACAAAGAGTCACTCCAAAGTCACTAATAGCGGAGAACAAACGAAGAGATTATGGTAGGGTACGAAACCACCTCAAAGTTATTCTTTCCAATCAATCCGTTGGGCAATTCATATAAGTGTCACAAACAGCCCTAGAGTTCGTACTAGAATAACACCTTAAGACACAAATCAACCAAAACCCTAATGTCACCTAGATACTCCAATGTCAACTCAAGTATCCGTGGGTATGATTACACGATATGCATCACACAATCTCAGATTCATCTATTCAACCAACAGATAGAACCTCAAAGAGTGCCCCAAAGTTTCTACCGAAGAATCACGACGAAAACATGTGCCAATCCCTATGCATAGGTTCATGGGCGGAACCCGCAAGTTGATCACCAAAACATACATCAAGTGAATCACATGGTATCCCATTGTCACCACAGATACGCACGGCAGGACATACATCAAGTGTTCTGAAATCTTTAAAGACTCAATCCGATAAGATAACTTCAAAGGGGAAACTCAATTCATTACAAGAGAGTAGAGGGGGGAAGAAGCATCATAAGATCCAAATATAATAGCAAAGCTCACAATACATCAAGATCGTATCACCTCAAGAACATGAGAGAGAGAGAGATCAAACACATAGCTACTGGTACATACCTTCAGCCCCGAGGGCGAACTACTCCCTCCTCGTCATGGAGAGCACCGGGATGATGAAGATGGCCACCGGAGAGGGATTCCCCCTCCGGCAGGGTGCCGGAACGGGTCTAGATTGGCTTTCGGTGGCTACGAAGGCTTCTGGTGGCAGAACTCCCGATCTATTGTCTGTTCTGGAAGTTTTAGGGTATATGAGTATATATGGGTCCAGGAAGTATGTCGGTGGAGCTTCGGGGGCCCCACAAGGCAGGGGGCGCGCCATAGGGGGGAGCCCCCCACCCTCGTGAGCACCTCCCTTGGCTCCTGACGTGGGGTCCAAGTCCATCCGGTAGCTTTCCTTCCAAAAATAACTTTTCCAGTTGATTTCGTTCCGTTTCGACTCCGTTTGATATTCCTTTTCTTCGAAACACTGAAATAGGCAAAAAAACAGCAATTCTGGGCTGGGCCTCCGGTTAATAGGTTAGTCCCAAAAATAATATAAAAGTGGATAATAAAGCCCAATATTGCCCAATACAGTAGATAATATAGCATGGAGCAATCAAAAATTATAGATACGTTGGAGACGTATCAATGTTCACGCGTGTAGTTGAAACAAAATCAACATAGCCTCTACGATATTTATGTTCATGGTGCATTATATCCTACTCATGCTTGCATTTGGTGTTGATTAATTTTAATGCATGTTCATCACTGTTGTCGCTCTCTAGCTTGTCGCTTCCCGGTCTTTTTCTAGCCTTCACTTGTACTAAGTGGGAATATTCCTTGTGCATCCAATTCCATAAACCCCAAAGTTGTTCCATAGGAGTCCACCATACCTACCTATATACGGTATCTATCTGCCGTTCCAAGTAAATTTGTATGTGCCAAACTCTAAACCTTTAAATAAACATTCTGTTTTGTATGCTCGAATAGCTCATGTATCAACTAGGGCTGTCCGTATCTTCCATGTTAGGCGGGTTATTCTCAAGAGGAGTGGACTCCGCTCCTCACTCACGAGAAAATGGCTGGTCACCAGGATGCCCAGTCCCATGCTTTATGCAAATCAAATCAAAATAACTGCAAACCAAACTCCCCCGGGACTCTTGTTAGTTGGAGGCACTCGTTGTTTTGAGCAAGCCATGTATTGATGCTTGTTGGTGGAGGTGGAGTATAAACTTTACCATTCTGTTCGGGAACCGCCTATAATGTGTGTAGCATGGAATATATCGCCATCTCTTGGTTGTCATGTTGACAATGAAAGTATACCGCTCAAAATATTATTCATATCTATTTCAAAACCAAGCTCTGGCACCCCTACAAATCCCTGCTTCCCTCTGCGAAGGGCCTATCTATTTACTTTTATGCTGAGTCATCATCCTCTTATTAAAAAGCACCAGTTGGAGAGCACCACTGTCATTTGCATCCATTACTGTTAGTTTACATTGAGTATGACTTGACTGGATCTCTTTTACCATGAATTACAATGTCTAGTCAGTCCTTGATCTTTAAAGGTGCTCTGCATTTATGTTTTGCGGTCTGAGAAAGGGCTAGTGAGATACCATCCTGTTATATCATATCATGATTGTTTTGAGAAAGTGTTGTCATCCGAGATTTATTATTATTGCTTGCTAGTTGATTATGTCATTGATATGAGTAAACATGAGACCTAAATGTTATTGTGAATATGGTTAGTTCATAATCTTTGCTAAAAACTTGAATGTTGGCTTTACATATTTGCAACAACAAGAGCAAACAGAGTTTGTAAAAGTTTTTCTTTATCACTTTCAGTTTATCAACTGAATTTCTTGAGGACAAGCAAAGGTTTAAGGTTGGGGGAGTTGATACGTCTCCGTCGTATCTACTTTTCCAAACACTTTTGCCCTTGTTTTGGACTCTAACTTGCATGATTTGAATGGAACTAACCAGGACTGGCGCTGTTTTCAGCAGAATTACCATGGTGTTATTTTTGTGTAGAAATAAAAGTTGTCGGAATGACCTGAAAATCAACGGAGAATTATTTTGGAATATATAAAAAATACTGGAAGGAAGATCCACGTCAGGGGGGCCTCCACCTGTCCATGAGGGTGGGGGCGCGCCCTACCCCCCTGGGCGCGCCCCCTGCCTCGTGGGCCCACTGACGCTCCACCGACCTCAACCCTAACTCCATATATTCACTTTCGGGGGGAGAAAACCAAGGAGAAAGATTCATCGCGTTTTACGATACAGAGCCGCCGCCAAACCCTAAACTCTCTCGGGAGGGCTAATCTGGAGTCCGTTCGGGGCTCCGGAGAGGGGAATCCATCGCCATCGTCATCATCAACCATCCTCCATCACCAATTTCATGAGAGGCTTGCTGGACGGTGATGGGTTGGATGAGATTTATCATGTAATCGAGTTAGTTTTGTTAGGGTTTGATCCCTAGTATCCACTATGTTCTGAGATTGATGTTGCTATGACTTTGCTATGCTTATGCTTGTCACTAGGGCCTGAGTGCCATGATTTCAGATATGAACCTATTGTGTTTTCTTCAATATATGAGAGTTCTTGATCCTATCTTGCAAGTCTATAGTCACCTAGTATGTATTATGATCCGGCAACCCCGAAGTGACAATAATCGGGATCACTCCCGGTGATGACTGTAGTTTGAGGAGTTCATGTATTCACTATGTGTTAATGCTTTGGTCCGGTACTCTATTAAAAGGAGGCCTTAATATCCCTTAGTTTCCAATAGGACCCCGCTGCCACGGTAGGGTAGGACAAAAGATGGCATGCAAGTTCTTTTCCATAAGCATGTATGACTATATTCGGAATACATGCCTACATTACATTGATGAACTGGAGCTAGTTCCGTGTCACCCTAGGTTATGATTGTTACATGATGAACCGCATCCGGCATAATTCTCCATCACCGATCAATTGCCTACGAGCTTTCCATATATTGTACTTCGCTTATTTACTTTTCCGTTGCTATTCTTATCATCACTATAAAACACCAAAAATATTACTTTTGCTACCGTTACCTTTTACCACCGTTACCACTACTATCATATTACTTTGCTACTAAACACTTTGCTGCAGATATTAAGTTTCCAGGTGTGGTTGAATTGACAATTTAGCTGCTAATACTTGAGAATATTCTTTGGCTCCCCTTGTGTCGAATCAATAAATTTGGGTCGAATACTCTACCCTCGAAAACTGCTGCGATCCCCTATACTTGTGGGTTATCATATACATATGGAAAGCTGCTGTAAACACGCAACTTTCCCATGTTGATCATTTTTTCATACTCGCGACAATTTTAAAAGTTTTTCATCTGAAATTCATTCAGTGTAGTAGTTGAACTTCCTGTTGTTTTCACGTTGAACTTCTGTGACATTTTTCGTTTGTAATTTTCTCATCCATTCATCAGTGTTACATAAATGATATTCCTTTTGTACAAATGTCTGTCACAATAAATTTTTAACTTTCTCTGACCGAGGACTTGAACTCATAGCAACAAAAAATTTGGACCTTACCATTTTATTCATTATTCTCATATTAAACACACACCATGTAGTACATGAACTTTTTTCGTTTTTATAATTTGATTTTTTTATTTTATTTTTGAAATCAAATTGTTCCCAAAAAAACTGAACTTCTTTGTGGATTGAGAGAATTATTTTTAAAATTAAATAAAAATTTCTTTTTGGTGTTTTTGAACATGGAAATACAAGGTGAACTTCTCTCGCAAGAATTTTTGAACTTCCCCTGACATAGCACTTGAACTTCTTTCAACAAACCTTTTAAGCTTTTATTTTTCTATACTTTTATGCTCACCTAAAATGCATCCCTTGCAGTACTTGAACTTCTCGTCATTTTCACTATGAACTTCTGCCACATTTTTGTGTATACGTTGAATTACAAACAATTGAAGGTCGGACGTCATTGTTTGCCATTTTAAAACATGTAATTGGAGGTCGGACATCTCGTAATATAAATTTTGAACCGTGCACGGAGGTGCACGTGAACTTCTTGCAACAAATCTGAGTTTTTTGTAAACTTCAAACTTCTCTATTATTTTAATTTCAACTTCTTAGTCACATTCTTAGAAAGGAAATATGTTTTTAATAAGCATCAAATATTTTTTGTAAATTGCACTTCATAGTTTTATTATTATTAGAGACGGTAATCATTTGAGTTGTATACATCGAACTACTCCTCTATTTTAATTTGTACTTCGTCATTTTTATTCTTTACTAACAAGGAAAATCTGAGTTTCTTTATAAATATCGAACTTCTGTATTTTGTAATTTGGACTTCTTGCTTTATTTTTTAAGCATCAAAATATCCTAGTTTTGTCATAAATATTGGACCCCCTCCACATTTTTTAAATTTTTATTTATTTGTAAAAACATAGACACAAACGGGAGAGAGAATTATGTGTGCATAAAGTGGGTATCAATTTCCAACTTTCCCTCGTCGAGCACTTGAACTTCTAGCAACAAAACTTTTAGCTTTTATCTTTTCATTATTTTTTCCATACAAATGCACACCGCGTAGTATGCGAACTTATGGGAGTTATCAATCTGAACTTCTCTCGGTTACGTGAAAATATCTGAGTTTTTTATAGACATTGAACCGCTCTAGCTTTTTTATTTGAACTTCATTGTGTATTTTTAGAAATGTGAAAAATTGGAGGTTTTTTAGGTACATTGAACTTCTTCATTATCTAAAACTGAACTTATTGGTTTTATTCTTTAGTAACTAGAAAAATCCGATTTTTCAAATAAATATCAAATTGCTTTGCTTTTTCAAATTGAACTTCTTGGTTTTATTCTCTATTGACGAGACAACCTGAGTTTATTATATACACTGAACTACTCTATTTTTTTAAATTGAACTTCTTGATTTTAATCTTTAGTACTGGGGAAAATCCGAGTTTTTTTAATAAACATCAACCAGCTTCATTTTTTTAATTATGAATTCTTGGTGTTTTTCATTAGTAACATGAAGAGTCCTAGTTATGTAATAAATATTGAACCGTTCAATTATTTAAATTTGAACTTCTAGGACTCTTTTGAAAATAGGGAAAATCTGTTTTTATAAACTTTTTGAGATGCTCAGTTTTTTATTTTGACCTTCTTGGTATTGTAAAAAACATTGAACTTCTCGGTTATTTAAAGTTCAACTTGTAACCTCTTTTTGTAGAAACGGGGAAAATCTATTTTCTCTATAAATTTTGAGCTACTCTATTTATTTTAATTTGGACTTCTTCCTTTTATTCTTATAGTAACATGAAAAATATTTAAGTCATTTGTAAAAGTTAAACAATCTGAACTTCTCATTTTCTTGTTTTTGAACTTAATTTGTTTAAAAACAGGGAGTATACGGGAATCAAATGCTCTTCACCAACCTCTATGGAGTTCGCATAAGAATAAAAAATTAGTCGCTATAGAAACCCTTTTGTCCTCAACCTCTCGGGACATTCTATATTTTTCCTCAACTTTCTTCGGGGTATTGGATCTGTTTATAGTGCTGAAACACACACTTTTTTTGAACTATGAAATTTCATTTCAATTAACCACTGTGCCCGGCAAGATCGCCGGCAATCAAGTCTTGGATAAAGTTAGGATCAGCGCCTGGCCATACGACTTGGGACACATGCACCATATTCCACCCGTGCATCGCTAGAGCATCCACAACATTATTACAAACCTGTGGGCAAAAGGAGATAGAAAAAGAACTAAAACACACACTTTTTGGGAGAGAAGAAAATGGTGGTACATCTTGTGAAGACATGAACCTGTGGGGCAATAATATTTGAACTTCTTTGTATAGATTGTCTCGGTCAACATGCACATACTTTTTCAAACCAAAATCAGAAACATAGTAAGAAAAAAAATAGTACAAACGATCATGAACTAGCAAAAACATGTACGAAAAGTCCATCACAATCTGAATAACATCTCTGATTTTTTTTACGAAAAACTCTCTAAAGCTTTTTCTTCCCCTGTTATGACTGATCTTCCATTTACAAACTCATAGCAAAAACATGAGAAGAGAACGGGATCCATGGGGAGGCGTAGGTGCAGAATAGCAACAGGGGAGTGCTCCCTCAAGTGCACTACACACACATGTGCACAGACGGTGAATGCGCTGTTGCGCCATCTCTGGGAGTGTGCGTCGTCCTGCTGCTCTGGTGCAGGTGCCGTTGTTTTTTCTTCTTCTATATAAATACACACCAAACTGCTATAAAAAACACAAAGAAACTTTAGACCGAAAAATTAGTAAACATCCATTTTTCTTGAACTGAACCATCATTTCTATATAGGTACATTTTTTCATCAATAGTTGTACCAAAATGAAAGCAGGGAACCCAAAGAACTACATGTAATATTTCTGCACACATCTAACTAATCGAACAGGTCTAGGGATCAAGAATTGCCTATGTGGAGCTTTGCGCATATTTTTTTCCGCATATGGTTAAAACTTATTCACACAAATATAATAATTTTCAGAGAGCAATGTGTTTGGCTATAAAATTTTCTGCTATACCAAAGACTTAACCAAGTTGTGATCGGGTTCGAGTAGTTTCAAGGATGCAGAGTATACTTGATCAAAAAAATTGTACACACATGAGAGTATAAGCTACAATGGAATGTTAGTCTCGGAAATTATCTAATAAAATATGAAGAGGCTAAGAAAAGAAAAACAAGGGGAACCCCTCTTTGAATGTACTAAAAACACATCTCTGAACCTTAATCCACGTTCACTCTGAACTTCAGTACCCCTCAAAACCCACAGTGTGATCCCCCGCTGAAAAATTGGACGAGTTTGTTTCTCATCGTGGCACCGCCAGAAGCCAAGGCGCACAAATAAGGAATGGGAGCAGGCAACACCGGTGGTTCTACTACTCCATGCGACAGAGTTCAATCATCCTAAAGGGGAGGAGGAAGCAGGAGGAGGAGGAAGGTCAGTACGCATGAGGAGAGAAGGTCACCTGTAGAATATGAACACGAGCAGGTGGATGGCGAGGGAGGTGATGTGCTACTGCGGACGGAGCCAAGTGGAGGCAGGAGTTCGGCCACAGGGGTGGCGTCTTGGCGCACATTTTTTAGGCACCTAGATAATAAGATTTAGATAGCCGTAGATACAGATCAAAAGGAGAACACATGCGTACATTTTTAGTTCCTACAAGTGGATACAAATCAAAACAAGAACACATGCGTACCATAAAGTTAAAAATTGGCTGGTCCAGGGAAGGTTGAGGTGGCACTTGTGAGAAAGGTCAACTAATCGGAGAGAGCGGAGGCAGAGCATGCGGATGCGTGGGCGGATGTAGAAGTTATAGGGGCTCTACGGTTGTGCTTACGTACGGAAGCCAGCGAGTAGATGAGGTGGCGACGGCCAACTGGAGCAGCTTGCAGATGCATGGGTTACCAGTCAGCCCCGGTGCCATGCACCGCAGTGGATTGGGTGGGGCTGTGGGGGAAGGCCGGCAACGGATCGGGGGCCATGGGAGGAGGACGGCGCGCGGCCTTAGGAGAAGACGGCCGGCAGGGCTGTCGGATGAGGACGAGGTTGGCGGGGCGGTAAGGAGTAGCAACAGCGTCTAGGAGATCCAGCGGACCGCGCGTCGACGTGTGGTGGAGGGATTGGTCCCGGGGCGGACCCGTGGGAGGCGGCAGCGCGTGGGATTCCGGTTACCTGGCGACGCGCGCCGGTGCTGGGATCCGGTGGCGCCCGGATGCGCGTCCGGCCGGGGAGGAGCTGCGGCGGCGGGTGATGCGCTAGGGGCGTTGGCCACCAGTGGGATGTGGTCGGATGGATCGGGGCAAAAGGTTGTGTGGGAGGGGGTGGGTCGGCAGGCTTTTTTGTGGTTTGGGCAGTCCGGCAACATCGCGTCACGTCTATATAGTGTCGCTGTGATCAGAATAACTATTCTGATCCCAGTATCAGAATAGTGCTACTATATATAGCCTTTGGAGCTCGGCCTCCATGGAGGCCTCTAAATTCAAATTTCAAATTTCATCAAATTTATATTTTTACATTTCGAAAAATTCTGAAAACAAATACAAATATGCATGAAGGCATAACACAGATGTGTGTAGATTTTTAGGGCGAAAGATATTGAAATGAGGGTTGTGTAGAAAAAGACAAATCCAGGGCTTTTTAACACATGATACTATTCATTTTCAGAGGCCATGAATTTATCTTTTTGTACAGGTTGCATTTCAATGTATTTCATCCTGAATTTTTACACAAATACACATATCATCCTTGTTAATTGCACATTTTGTTTCGGATTTTTTTGAAATAGAAAAGTTTTGATTTTGATTTTTCCAAAAAAAGGGCCTCCATGGAGGCCGAGAGCCAGACGTCCATTCTTGCTCTCTCTCTATATATATGTATATATATGTGTGTGTGTGTGTGTGTGTGTGTGTGTGTGTGTGTGTTTGTATGTTTGTTCTGTCCTCTACAACATTCACTTATAGCTATGTCTTCAAGTTGCCATCTTCTGCACTGAGTGAATGTAATCGGACCCGTACCCCATATGTGCTTATCTCTCCTACTCTCTATAAATATTCATATGCATCCTATTGACACATGTCGATTGTCTTCACCGTGTCCTTGTTAGTCGAAGATTAAGAGACAAAGATTTAAATTGATTTTAATATCCTTATCTTTTGTCCGAATCCGAAGAAGCTGGAACGACCACCCGACAAATCAGGCGCGCTTGGGTTCGTGGCACAACATTTAAGTTCTTGCGTGTGTGCCACGTGTAGCTCAGATGTGAACCGCCAGGGGTAGCTGAGTAAATACACTGTGTCGCTCCCTTCCTTACAAATACCACGTCCCCTGCGGTCATTAAATCTTACTCCCCTTGCTGTCTCTCTCAAAACCATAGCACCGTCACTAGCTTCTGTCGTTGCCGGAGACGAAGTGCTTCGCCGCCGTGACTTCTCCGTCATCGTCATCACGTCGGTCACGGTCTTCTTCCTTCTGCCGCCGCTGTAGGTGTCTTTCGCAGCCAAGTTAGGGCACGGGAGATTGGACTGCTCGGCCTCCATCCCCGACTCATCTAGTAGTTCTCAACTATTCTTCAATGGTAAATAAAAACCTATTTTACCGCTCGTTTGATCCGTTAAACTTTTTATATCTTCAGAAAGTTGTTTCTTCACTTCTAAATTTGGATCTTATATACTCTGCATCTCATAACTTGCAAGTACCTTCATTTATGCTTCACAACTAGTTTGATTCCTTACATGTACCTATTCATGGATTCGTACAAATCTGAAACCAACTTGTATCGATAAGTGAATGTCTTCGCACTATGAGGTTAGTATCTTCAAACTGATTTATCTTCAAAACCCTCTGAGAATGCATATAACCTCTTCCCCTTCCCTCACATCTCTAATGCTGTCACAGGTACATGTCCGTGGGAGAGTCTCTTGGTTCTCATAGTCTGAATTCATTTGCAGAATTCTTACAACATCACATTGAATCTCCTGAAGCCAGCTCTTGTTTGACCAGCAAAGCGAAGCCTATCTCTCTTGTGAAGCCTATCAGTCTTGTGAAGCCAATGGACAGTAGCAAATCTAAAAAGAAAGGTGGCAGATAGCACCGTGATAACAGTACAAAGGACCTGCCACCAGATCTCTATGAATTGTACAAGTCTGATCCTGAAGAAAGCTATGGTGAGTGTAAATCTCGTGTCCAATGGATTCACAGATACTGGGCAGAGCAATGGTTTCTATACCACTTTGTGACTCCTGAATACACTGACAAGAATGTCGCCAGACCACATTGGGCTGACATTGTGTACCGCGAGCTTCACCCCATGACCTAAGCTGAAGCCATACAGAAAGGCTTATTTCCTTGTATGGTCAGAGGGCGAATGCCTCAGAATGCCGACCCATCCAGTCTTCGATGGTGTCATGAAGATGATTTGTTTGAAGCCACGTAAGTGCATCTAGTGCCACCCCTAGTTGGTTTTGGAGTATTGACGACAAACGTGGTTAGGGACTAACGTGTTTGTGAGAATTGTAGGATAACACAGGTAGTAGTCCCTCATTGATTCGGTTTACCTACCAGAGATGACCCCTAAAAATGTATGAAGACTTTGAAGACAATGGTGGTTCCTGAAGACATTCACTTGAAGATAATGACCTGTGAAGAAATTCACTTGAAGACTATGGAGTGCAAAGACATAGATTCTTTCGTGGTTCCTTTTTCTTCTTTCTTGAGTCATAGGAACCATCGTACTATTAAGTGGGGTCCAAGTGAACAAAGTCAGATGACTGAAGTGATGCTCAACCTATATCTGATGTCTTCGAGCGAAGACTATAAGAGCAAATCTTATCCAGAGTTGGATGAGTCAGCATTGCTTGTAGCCAAAACCATGCTGCCGTATGTGTTTGAAATCCGAACATTGGACACGTGTTGGTTCCTGAGTGACTCAGGGTCATTTCGGACATATCATGTCGGGTTGCCTCCAAGCTATAAATAGCCCACCCCTACACCATAAATTGGTGGCTGCTCAGAGTTGGTACACGGCTTTTGTCATTTGAGAGCAACCCACCCCCGAAGACTTTGAGAGAGAGATATCCTTGCAAGGACAAAGCCCAAAACACCCCAAGCCAAAGAGTGCTAGGCATCACTGAAGTCTTTCTGTCTATGTGACCTGAAGACTTGTTACACTTGAGGACTGTGAATCCTCCAGCCAGCTTGGCATCGCGTTCTGAGCATCGAAGAGTCATTGTGGATCGCCAGTGAATGGAGTCTGTGAAGGTTTGGAAGTCTACCTTGAAGACTTACCAGAGTGATTGGGCAAGGACTGGGTGTCCTTAGCTCAAGGGGAATAAGGTGAACATGCGGTCTTCTGAGTTCAATCTCAGCCTCCCTAACCAGACGTACAATTGTCACGGCAGCTGGAACGGGTCTACCAAATCCTTGTCTTCACCAAGCTACTGGTTCTATCCCTTACTTCATTTACATTTCAGTTTGTCTTCGTGAAGTCATTGCTTACTTGCCTGATCTGTTTGACTTCACTGTGTGAAGACGATTACCTATTTGGTTTCATATTGTCTTCCATTCTGATCCATGCTACCTAGCTGCTGTTAGTCTTCATAGTTTCACTATACTGTCACTTGACTATGGCTTGTCTAGTGTAGTTCATCTTCCGCTGCATATCATATAGGCTCATTCCAACAGTTTGTCTTCAAAGACCTCATGTTTTGAAGACCTTCATAAAAATCTCCTATTCACCCCCTCTAGTTGATAACTAGCACTTTCAATTGGTATTAGAGCAAGGTGCTCCCCTGTTCTGTCTGATTTGGTTTAATCACCTTGAGTTTTAGTTATGTCGACTGTAGGGATAATCAAGATCTCCGTTGCATGCCCAGTCTTCGATGGCACTGATTACCCCTACTAGAAGAATAAGATGTGCATGCATCTTGAAGCCATTGACATTGACCTCTGGTATGTCATCAAGACAGATGTTCCCAAGGTTGGTGAAGGTGTCACCGCTGCTGATGTTAAGAGGTTCGCGCAACTGGAGTCAACCGCCAAGAACATCATCTGTGGTCATCTGACCAACGGATAGTATGGCCATGTGAGTGCATTGGAAACTGCGAAGCTAGTCTGGGACTGGCTGTCCAAGATCAACAAAGGTGTCTCAACTCAGAGAGACTCAAGGGTTGATGTTCTTCGAAATCTTTTCAACCGCTTCAAGAGGAATGACAATGAAAATGTCCAGCTCACGTTCGATCGCCTCACTGATATCACTAATGAGCTTCATGCACTTGGCGCCACTGAGATCACCAAGCATGAAATCATGAAGAAGCTTCTGAGATCACTTGACAGATCATTTGACACTTTGGCCCTGTTGATACAAGAACGTCCTAACTTCAGAGATCTCGATCCGTCCGTCATACGTGAGAGGCTTAACACACATGAGCTCCAGCTATGTGAGAAGAGAGACATCTATGGCCCCAACTATGGCCGAACTCGAGCTTTGAAGGCAAAGGTTGTTTCTGAAGGAAATATGCCCTAGAGGCAATAATAAAGTTATTATTTATTTCCTTATATCATGATAAATGTTTATTATTCATGCTAGAATTGTATTAACCGGAAACATAATACATGTGTGAATACATAGACAAACAGTATGTCACTAGTATGCCTCTACTTGACTAGCTCGTTGAATTATAGATGGTCAAGTTTCCTAGCCATAGACATGAGTTGTCATTTGATTAACGGGGTCACATCATTAGAGAATGATGTGATTGACTTGACCCATTCTGTTAGCATAGCACTTGATCATTTAGTTTGTTGTTATTGCTTTCTTCATGACTTATACATGTTCCTATGACTATGAGATTATGCAACTCCCGTTTACCGGAGGAACACTTTGTGTGCCACCAAACGTCACAACGTAACTGGGTGATTATAAAGGTGCTCTACAGGTGTGTCTCCGAAGGTACTTGTTGGGTTGGCGTATTTCGAGATTAGGATTTGTCACTCCGATTGTCGGAGAGGTATCTCTAGGCCCACTCGGTAATGCACATCACTATAATCCTTGCAAGCATTGCAACTAATGAGTTAGTTGCGGGATACCAACGATCGAATCTCGGGCAAGTAACATACTGATGACAAAGGGAACAACGTATGTTGTTATGCGGTTTGACCGATAAAGATCTTCGTAGAATATGTAGGAGCCAATATGAGCATCCAGGTTCCGCTATTGGTTATTGACCGGAGACGAGTCTCGGTCATGTCTACATAGTTCTCGAACCCATAGGGTCCGCATGCTTAAAGTTCGATGACGGTTATATTATGAGCTTATGTGTTTTGATGTACCGAAGGTAGTTCGGAGTCCCGGATGAGATCGGGGACATGACGAGGAGTCTCGAAATGGTCGAGACGTAAAAATCGATATATTGGACGACTATATTCGGACATCGAAAAGGTTCCGAGTGATTCGGGTATTTTCGGGAGTATCGGGGAGTTACGGGAATTCGTATTGGGCCTTAATGGGCCATACGGGATAGGAGAGAAAGGCCTCAAAGGGTGGCCGCACCCCTCCCCATGGGCTGGTCCGAATTGGACTAGGGAGGGGGGGCGCCCCTTCCTTCCTTCTCCTTTTCCCTTCCCTTTCCTTCCCTCCTACTCCTACTACATGGAAGGGCTCCTAGTTCTACTAGGAAAAAGGGAATCCTACTCCGGTGGGAGTAGGACTCCCCTAGGGCGGCCATAGAGAGGGCCGGCCCTCTCCCTCCTCCACTCCTTTATATACGGGGGCAGGGGGCACCCCAAAGACACAACAATTGACCTCTTGATCTCTTAACCGTGTGCGGTGCCCCTCTCCACCATAATCCACCTCGGTCATATCGTAGCGGTGCTTAGGCGAAGCCCTGCGTCGGTAGAACATCATCATCATCACCACACCGTCGTGCTGACGAAACTCTCCCTCAAAGCTCGGCTGGATCGGAGTTCGAGGGACGTCATCGAGTTGAACGTGTGCAGAACTCGGAGGTGCCGTGCGTTCGGTACTTGGATCGGTCGGATCGTGAAGACGTACGACTACATCAACCGCGTTGTCATAACGCTTCCGCTTTCGGTCTACGAGGGTACGTGGACACACTCTCCCCTCTCGTTGCTATGCATCTCCATGATCTTGCGTGTGCGTAGGAATTTTTTTGAAATTAGTACGTTCCCCAACAGTTTCCTCTTCTGAAGAAGAATCTGACTGCAGTTCTGAGGATCCTAAAGACATTGGAAGAGAGCTAGCAATGCTTGTGAAAAAGTTCTAGAAGTTGATAGAGGCAAAGGTGTCCCGTCTTTCGATGAGATGATGGATATCGCTTTGGTGGCAGTCGACTTTGACGATCCGACTACGAACGTGCGAGGACGTCGCGCCTTAGCAATCGCTAAACCAACTCCGAGAGGTTATTGACCACGCCGGAGCACGATCAACCTGACCACGAGGGTCTGTTTCCTGCGAGCAAACGAAGAACAAGCAAGAAACTGAGATTGCAATCTGGATATTGCGAATATAAGATGAAAGCTTTATTGATCAAGGTGGGGTTCTGTGACGCCTTTGTCTGGTCGTTGAACACAAACGAAGTACGCGAAGTTGCAGCTATGGCGAACTTTTAATCTAAACAAAACCCAAAGTCTAAACGATGCCCTAAGGGCTGTATATATGGAGGAAGAGGGGGGGAATTTCGTTGCCCTTGGTGGAGGGGTCCGAAATCAACCCTATCTCTTGTTTCCCCACACATACGGACTCTAAAAATAGCCTATACTTATGTATTTCGAAATTACATGGGCCTGGCCCAATAATAAGGTGACGGAGCACCTAAAATAGCCTCGGGACGAAATTTATGAAGTGGCATCTTGTATATTTCGTCCAAGGCTTCATGCACCCATTGTGGTGGCTTCAAAGTCCTGAAATCATCACTTGTAACTCCGTTCTTGTTCCCCTTGCGCATGCCATCATCTCCATGCTTGTTCTTGCTCCAATGTTCATCCTTCTCCAAGCTAGGCCCTTCATTTGTAAGCAAAACAAATGTATCCAATTTAGGCAGCATCATATTCTCATGAACATTAGAATCATTACCAAGAAACGAAAGTACCTGGTAATTTACTTGGCGTGCACGAGCTCTAGTAATTGGTCCAGTATGTATAGCAGCAGGGGCTGTGGGTGTAACAATTGTATTGATGTCCTCATCATCCTCCCCTTCTTGAAAACAAGTCGTCCTCGACGGAAGTTCATCTTCCTCACCCAAATAAGGCTTCAAATCTGTAATGTTAAAAGTGGGACTAACCCCAAAATCTGCAGGCAGCTCAAGTTTATATGCATTATCATTTATTTTCTCTAACACCTTAAAGGGACCATCAGCACGTGGCATTAGCTTTGATTTGCGCAAATCAGGAAATCTATCCTTACGCAAATGTAACCAAACAAGATCTCCGGGTGCAAACACAACATGTTTTCTACCCTTATCTCCAGCAAGTTTATATTTAGCATTCATACGCTCAATGTTTTCCTTAGTTAACTCATGCATTTTTAAAATCAATTCAGCACATTGTTTAGCATCAAAATTAACCTTCTCCGAAGATGGAAGAGGCAACAAATCAATAGGTGCACGAGGTAGGAAACCATACACAACTTCAAAAGGGCACATCTTAGTAGTAGAATGCAATGAACGATTATAAGCAAATTCAATATGAGGCAAGCATTCCTCCCACATTTTCTTATTATTCTTCAAAACAGCCCTAAGCATAGTAGACAACGTTCTATTGACTACTTCAGTTTGTCCATCAGTTTGGGGGTGACAAGTAGTACTAAAAAGCAGTTTAGTCCCCAACTTAGCCCATAAACATCTCGAAAAGTGGCTAAGAAATTTAGTATCACGATCTGAAACAATAGTATTTGGCACACCATGCAAGCGAATAATTTCACGAAAGAACAAATCAGCAACATTAACAGCATCATCGCTTTTATGACATGGTATAAAGTGTGCCATTTTCGAGAATCTATCCACGACAACAAATATGCTATCCCTCCCCTTCTTTGTTCGAGGTAAACCTAATAAGCAAGGAACTCGGATTGGTGGTGGATATATGGTGGTGGTATATGGCAGCGGTGGTGGTAGCGGTGGTAGTATATGGATATGGATCGGTGGTGGTATATGGACACGGATTGGTGGTGGTATATGGATACGGATTCGGTGCGGTGGTGGTAGATGGCAGGGGCGATGATGATGGTGCGGCGGCGGCGTGACAACTTATGACCAGAACTCGAAACTCTAAAAGACTAGACTCTAAGACCAGCAACTAGACACGACGATGCAACCGCAAATTCAACAAAGCAAAACCCTAAAAAGATTATGCAAGGCTCAGATTGGTTCGGATATGATGAACTAACCCTAAATTTTTTTTTGTGGCTTTTTCGTGGACTATAGGTATGAAGAGCAGACTCGATCTAAACTACTAAAAAACTGTAAAATCTCACCGAGCAACCTGGCTCTGATACCAGCACGAGGTAGGAAACCATACACAACTTCAAAAGGGCACATCTTAGTAGTAGAATGCAATGAACGATTATAAGCAAATTCAATATGAGGCAAGCATTCCTCCCACATTTTCTTATTATTCTTCAAAACAGCCCTAAGCATAGTAGACAACGTTCTATTGACTACTTCAGTTTGTCCATCAGTTTGGGGGTGACAAGTAGTACTAAAAAGCAGTTTAGTCCCCAACTTAGCCCATAAACATCTCCAAAAGTGGCTAAGAAATTTAGTATCACGATCTGAAACAATAGTATGTGGCACACCATGCAAGCGAATAATTTCACGAAAGAACAAATCAGCAACATTAACAGCATCATCGCTTTTATGACATGGTATAAAGTGTGCCATTTTCGAGAATCTATCCACGACAACAAATATGCTATCCCTCCCCTTCTTTGTTCGAGGTAAACCTAAAACAAAGTCCATAGATATGTCCTCCCAAGGAACACTAGGTACAGGCAAAGGCATATATAAACCATGAGGATTGAGTCGTGACTTAGCTTTTTGACATGTAGTGCATCGAGCAATAAAACGCTCAACATCCCGTCTCATCTTTGGCCAAAAGAAATGTGTAGCAAGTACGTCCTCCGTCTTCTTCACGCCAAAGTGTCCCATTAATCCTCCTCCATGCGCCTCCTGCAACAACAAAAGACGAACGGAGCTAGCTGGAATGCATAGCTTGTTAGCACGAAACACAAATCCATCGTTATCAACAAACTTGTTCCACATTCTTCCTTCTTTACAATTCTGCATTACATCTTTAAAATCAGCATCATGCACATATTGATCTTTGATGGTCTCCAAACCAAATATTTTGAAGTCAAGTTGTGAAAGCATAGTATAGCGACGAGACAATGCATCAGCAATAACATTTTCTTTTCCCTTCTTGTGTTTAATGACATAAGGAAAGTCTCAATGAATTCAACCCATTTAGCATGTCTACGATTCAGTTTAGCTTGACTTTTAATATGTTTCAAAGATTCATGATCAGAATGTATAACAAATTCTTTGGGCCATAAATAATGTTGCCATGTTTCTAAAGTCCGAACAAGAGCATATAATTCTTTATCATAAGTAGAATAATTCAGACTAGGCCCACTCAATTTTTCAGAAAAGTATGCAACAGGTTTGCCATCTTGTAATAACACACCTCCTAATCCAATTCCACTAGCATCACATTCAAGCTCAAAAGTCTTATTAAAATCAGGAAGTTGGAGTAAAGGAGCATGTGTCAACTTATCTTTCAATACCGTGAAGGCTTCTTCCTGTGCGGTACCCCAAAGAAAAGGCACATCTTTCATTGTAAGCTCATTGAGAGGTGCAGCAATGGTGCTGAAATCTCTCACAAAACGCCTATAGAATCCAGCGAGGCCAAGAAAACTCCTCACTTGTGTGACCGTTTTGGGCTGCGGCCAACTCTCAATAGCTTCAATCTTGGCTTTATCAACTTCAATTCCCTGTGGAGTAACAACATAGCCAAGAAAAGATACTCGGTCGGTGCAAAAGGTGCACTTCCCAAGGTTACCAAACAAACGTGCATCACGTAGAGCAATAAAAACAGCACGTAAATGTTCCAAATGTTCTTCCAAAGATCTGCTATAAATCAATATGTCATCAAAGTAAACTACCACAAATCGTCCAATGAAAGCACGTAAAACTTCGTTCATTAATCTCATGAAAGTACTAGGTGCATTAGTTAACCCAAAAGGCATGACTAACCACTCATATAATCCAAACTTAGTTTTGAATGCGGTTTTCCATTCATCTCCCAATTTCATACGAATTTGATGGTATCCACTACGTAAATCAACTTTGGAGAATATTGTAGAGCCACTCAATTCATCAAGCATATCATCTAGCCTAGGAATAGGATGACGATAACGAATAGTAATATTATTAATGCCTCTACAATCAACACACATACGTGATGTACCATCCTTTTTCGGCACTAGAATAATAGGAACAGCACAAGGACTAAGGGATTCGCGTATATAACCTTTGTCGAGAAGCTGATAGAGGCAAAGGTGTCCCGTCTTTCGATGAGATGGTGGATTTCGCTTTGGTGGAAGTCGACTTTGACGATCCGACTACGAACGTGCGAGGACGTCGCGCCTTAGCAATCACTAAACCAACTCCGAGAGGTTATTGACCACGCCGGAGCACGATCAACCTGACCACGAGGGTCTGTTTCCTGCAAGCAAACGAAGAACAAGCAAGAAACTAAGATTGCAATCTGGATATTGCGAATATAAGATGAAAGCTTTATTGATCAAGGTGGGGTTCTGTGACGCCTTTGTCTGGTCGTTGAACACAAACGAAGTACGCGAAGTTGCAGCTATGGCGAACTTTTAATCTAAACAAAACCCAAAGTCTAAACGATGCCCTAAGGGCTGTATATATGGAGGAAGAGGGGGGAATTTCGTGGCCCTTGGTGGAGGAGTCCGAAATCAACCCTATCTCTTGTTTCCCCACACATACGGACTCTAAAAATAGCCTATACTTATGTATTTTGAAATTACATGGGCCTGGCCCAATAATAAGGTGACGCAGCACCTAAAATAGCCTCGGGACGAAATTTATGAAGTGGCATCTTGTATATTTCGTCCAAGGCTTCATGCACCCATTATGGTGGCTTCAAAGTCCTGAAATCATCACTTGTAACTCCGTTCTTGTTCCCCTTGCGCATGCCATCATCTCCATGCTTGTTCTTGCTCCAATGTTCATCCTTCTCCAAGCTAGGCCCTTCATTTGTAAGCAAAACAAATGTATCCAATTTAGGCAGCATCATATTCTCATGAACATTAGAATCATTACCAAGAAACGAAAGTACCTGGTAATTTAGTTGGCGTGCACGAGCTCTAGTAATTGGTCCAGTATGTATAGCAGCAGGGGCTGTGGGTGTAACAATTGTATTGATGTCCTCATCATTATCTTTCAATACCGTGAAGGCTTCTTCCTATGCGGTACCCCAAAGAAAAGGCACATCTTTCTTTGTAAGCTCATTGAGAGGTGCAGCAATGGTGCTGAAATCTCTCACAAAACGCCTATAGAATCCAGCGAGGCCAAGAAAACTCCTCACTTGTGTGACCGTTTTGGGCTGCGGCCAACTCTCAATAGCTTCAATGTTGGCTTTATCAACTTCAATTCCCTGTGGAGTAACAACATAGCCAAGAAAAGATACTCGGTCGGTGCAAAAGGTGCACTTCCCAAGGTTACCAAACAAACGTGCATCACGTAGAGCAATAAAAACAGCACGTAAATGTTCCAAATGTTCTTCCAAAGATCTGCTATAAATCAATATGTCATCAAAGTAAACTACCACAAATCGTCCAATGAAAGCACGTAAAACTTCGTTCATTAATCTCATGAAATTACTAGGTGCATTAGTTAACCCAAAAGGCATGACTAACCACTCATATAATCCAAACTTAGTTTTAAATGCTGTTTTCCATTCATCTCCCAATTTCATACGAATTTGATGGTAGCCACTACGCAAATCAACTTTGGAGAATATTGTAGAGCCACTCAATTCATCAAGCATATCATCTAGCCTAGGAATAGGATGACGATAACGAATAGTAATATTATTAATGCCTCTACAATCAACACACATACGTGATGTACCATCCTTTTTCGGCACTAGAATAATAGGAACAGCACAAGGACTAAGGGATTCGCGTATATAACGTTTGTCGAGAAGCTCTTGTACTTGACGCATAATCTCCTTCGTCTCCTCTGGATTGGTACGGTATGGTGCACGGTTTGGCAGTGAAGCACCGGGAATTAAGTCAATCTGATGCTCAATCCCTCGAATAGGCGGTAATCCCGGTGGCACGTCTTGTGGAAAAACGTCAGCGAACTCCTGCAAAATGTTAGTGACAGCAGGAGGCAAAGAGGAAGGCACGTCCTCGAATGAAAATAATGCCTCTTTGCACACAAAAGCATAGCAAACAGATTTGCTGAAATCTAGCTCATCAATATCAGATTTGGTGGCAAATAAACATGCACTTTTCAATTTAATTTCAGAAGCAACACTAGATGGTTTATTATTAGGCTTCATTTGTTGCTCAAATTCTTTTGCCACAATCTGATGTTCACTCTTATTCTTCTCCTGTTGTGCTTTATTAGCTCTATTAATATCATCTTTCAAAATGGAATCAGGAGTCATAGGAAGCAAAGTAATATTTTTATCCTTATGAACAAGAGTATGGTGATTGTTTCTACCATGGTGTACAGAATTTTTATCAAATTGCCATGGTCTACCAAGTAATAAGGAACATGCTTGCATAGGTACCACATCACAATCAACATAATCAGCATATGTAGAGATACTAAAATGCACACGAACAGTACGTGTTACCTTAACCTTGCCGCTGTTGTTGAACCATTGGATGTAGTAAGGATGTGGATGTGGTCTTGTGGTGAGAGAAAGCTTCTCCACCATCTCCATGCTAGCCAAGTTGTTGCAGCTCCCTCCATCTATTATGACGCGCACAGAACGTTCCTTCACAACTCCCTTGGTATGGAACAAATTGTGCCTCTGATTTTGCTCAGCTTGTGTGACCTGCACACTCAAAACACGTTGAGCAACTAAACATTCATACCTGTCAGCGTCTTCAGGAGCCATGTATTGCGTCTCATGATCAGAATCATCTCCACCATGTTCTTCACGTGTAATAAGAGCCAATGTCTCCTCATCATAGTCACTAGCGGACTCATATCCACCATCCGGTAGCAATCATCACACGCGGAGATTTGCATTCTCTCGCATAATGACCTCCTCCCTTACAACGACGACAAATAATATCACTTGTGTGCCCTGTTGATGCCCTGGAAGAAGAAGAACTCTATGCAGGCCCCGCAGGTGCGCTCTTGGCAGATAATGGTGGTTGTGCCTGTTTTCTTGTATCACGGCTGGAGGTGGCACCGGATGGAGGTGCTGGTGCGGTTGAAGTAGAAGATGCACGTGGTGTCCATGATGAAGGTCGGCCTGCAGAAAAGTTAGTTCGCGCTAATGCTTGTCGATCCTGCACTTCACGTTCAGCTTTACAAGCAAGATGGAATAAACGAGTGATATTAGTATACTCCTTATAGTCTAGAATGGTCTGAATCTCTCTATTTAATCCACCCAAAAAACGTGCAAGCATAGCTTCATTCTCCTCAACAATACCACATCGAATCATGCCAGTTTGTAATTCCTGATAATATTCTTCTACAGAATTTTTTCCTTGTCTTAAACGCTGCAATTTTTGAAGCAATTCACGTTGATAATATGGTGGTACCCAACGCGTACGCGTAGCAGTTTTCAAAGCAGCCCAAGTAGTTGGAATAGGATATAATCTACAATGTTCAGACCACCATACACATGCAAAGCTAGTGAAAGCACAAACAGCAGCAGCAACTCGTCTCTCCTCAGGATATTGTAAACATGTAAATCGTTGTTCAGTTTCTAACTCCCAAGTAAGATATATATCAGGAACATATCTACCCTCAAATGGTGGAATATTCAATTTCAGTTTAGGAATATGGACATCATCTCGTACCTGAGGTGGTGGTGCAGGCCTACCATTACGAATATATACCTGAGGTCGACCTGCTGGTGGTGGTGCTGGTGGCTGCTCGTAGATCTGATTTTGATCAACCTCATCCTCATAATCGCCCGCATACTCATCATTCTCCTGGGTACCAGCAGCAGCAATAGCAGGAGCCAAAGAAACACCAACAGTAGTAGCAGCGGCACCAGAATTTTGTCCTGGCTCAATAGGAACACGCTGTGCTCGTCCATACTGATTCGGAAGGGGGCGTAGTTGTTGTTGTTGCAGAGGTGCGACAGGTGCAGCCGGTGGTGGAAGACGTGCAAGCAGTTCATTAAATCTGGTATCGAGCTTTGTTTCGAACGTCTTCTCAAGGCCAGTGATCTTCTCCATGGCCTCTTCAAAATTGTTCAGCACATCTTGTACCTGTTCAGTCATCATTTGCTGAAACTTATCATGAAGCTCCTTGTTCGATAAGTTCTCCCAATCAATCTCGTCGGCTTGTGATCCTGGCATGGTTAGAAGCAATAGAAACACACAAGAATATGATCCTACAGACTACTAAGAAGTGGTGGTGGTGTATCACAAATCCGTCAAGCAAATCTCAAATTCTTACCAGTTCTTACCCAGCAGCAGGCGGTGATCGGCAACCGTTGTAGTCAAAAACTCTCAAAGCTTGGATAGAGCGATTACCAGGGAGAGTCAAACACACGACGTAGATGTATGTGGAGCTGGGAAGGCTTATAGTATGGTAGCAAAAAGGGTCAGCAATAATCAATTCAGAGATGCAAAGTTGAATAAACGCTCAACGACGGTACTATGCTGGTCCTAGGCTAGACTGTGCTAGAGACGCGAGCCTAGAACACCAACAAAATCACGGCGCGGCACGTAAACAAGGGAAAAGCACACTCTGAAATTTTTCTTTTCGCTCTCTTTTTTTTTTGCGCTCTTTTTTTTGCGCTGCTTTTTTTTTGCGAAAAAGCACTGTAATGGCGAGTGTCTCAAAACTCTTCCTAGGTCAAACTGACAGGATGGGCATGAAATTTTTTTTTCGACAATTTTTTTTCCGACTGCCCGGACCCAAAAACTGGAAACGGGTCAAAAAAAACTTCCTATAATGGCACCTGTCTCAAAACACTCAGAAACACCTAAAAATAGGATAGCCAGAATTTTTTTTGAAAAATGCGTTTTCGAAAAATTTTGGGCCTAAACGGAGCGTGGCTACCCGACTCTTTTTTTTTCGAAACCTACTCCGGCAAGGAAACACGAATCGGAATCTAGATGGATCTCGAAAACAAACCTAATATGACAAGAACTCGGATTGGTGGTGGATATATGGTGGTAGATTTCAGCGGTGGTGGTATATGACAGTTGTGGTGGTATATGGATACGGATTCGAAGCGGTGGCGGATAAGCGGTGGTGGTAGATGGCAGGGGTGATGATGATGGTGCGGCGGCGGCGTGACAACTTATGACCAGAACTCGAAACTCTAAAAGACTAGACTCTAAGACCAGCAACTAGAAACGACGATGCAACCGCAAATTCAACAAAGCAAAACCCTAAAAAGATTATGCAAAGGCTCAGATTGGTTCGGATATGATGAACTAACCCTAATTTTTTTTGTGGCTTTTTCGTGGACTGTAGGTATGAAGAACAGACTCGATCTAAACTACGAAAAACTGTAAAATCTCACCGAGCAACCTGGAAATCTGATACCACTTGATAGAGGCAAAGGTGTCCCATCTTTCGATGAGATGATGGATATCGCTTTGGTGGAAGTCGACTTTGACGATCCGACTACGAACGTGCGAGGACGTCGCGCCTTAGCAATCGCTAAACCAACTCCGAGAGGTTATTGACCACGCCGGAGCACGATCAACCTGACCACGAGGGTCTGTTTCCTGCGAGCAAACGAAGAACAAGCAAGAAACTAAGATTGCAATCTGGATATCGCGAATATAAGATGAAAGCTTTATTGATCAAGGTGGGGTTCTGTGACGCCTTTGTCTGGTCGTTGAACACAAACGAAGTACGCGAAGTTGCAGCTATGGCGAACTTTTAATCTAAACAAAACCCAAAGTCTAAACGATGCCCTAAGGGCTGTATATATGGAGGAAGAGGGGGGAATTTCGTGGCCCTTGGTGGAGGGGACCGAAATCAACCCTATCTCTTGTTTCCCCACACATACGGACTCTAAAAATAGCCTATACTTATGTATTTCGAAATTACATGGGCCTGGCCCAATAATAAGGTGACGCAGCACCTAAAATAGCCTCGGGACGAAATTTATGAAGTGGCATCTTGTATATTTCGTCCAAGGCTTCATGCACCCATTATGGTGGCTTCAAAGTCCTGAAATCATCACTTGTAACTCTGTTCTTGTTCCCCTTGCGCATGCCATCATCTCCATGCTTGTTCTTGCTCCAATGTTCATCCTTCTCCAAGCTAGGCCCTTCATTTGTAAGCAAAACAAATGTATCCAATTTAGGCAGCATCATATTCTCATGAACATTAGAATCATTACCAAGAAACGAAAGTACCTGGTAATTTAGTTGGCGTGCACGAGCTCTAGTAATTGGTCCAGTATGTATAGCAGCAGGGGCTGTGGGTGTAACAATTGTATTGATGTCCTCATCAGAAGTTCTCCAAAAAGAATTGCTTCAGAAAGTCTTCAAGATCTAGCTCAAGAAATGATGAGGCTTCCTTTGTGACCACAAGAAGAGAACATGCCACAAATGCAGGAAGCTGGGCCACTATTCTGATGACAAGAAGAAGAAGAAGAAATCCTCAAAGTAGTCTTCAAAGTCTTCTTCTCACAAGAAGAGCTCATCTGGAAAGGCTCGTGCATTCGTTGGCAAAGAGATGGATTCTGAGGAGGAGTCTGCATCTGAGGAGGCGGAGGTGGAGTCTGAGGAGGAGTCTAATTTAGGCGTGGCAAGCCTGGCTCTAGCTTCGACATTCATCGCCAAGTCCATCTTCAACACTGAAGACAATGGTCACGTCGCCGACTGTTGGACTATGAAGATACAAGATTGAAGACTTCGTCCTGTGTCCGGATGGGACTTTCCTTGGCATGGAAGGCAAGCTTGGCAATACGGATATGTAGATCTGCTCCCATTGTAACCGACTCTGTGTAACCCTAGCTCCCTCCGGTGTCTATATAAACTGGAGGGTTTAGTCCATAGGACAAGAACAATCATACCATAGGCTAGCTTCTAGGGTTTAGCCTCTCTGATCTCGTGGTAGATCTACTCTTGTACTACCCATATCATCAATATTAATCAAGCAGGAGTAGAGTTTTACCTCCATCGAGAGGGCCCGAACCTGGGTAAAAACATCGTGTCCCTTGTCTCCTGTTACCATCCGCCTAGACGCACAGTTCAGGACCCCCTACCCTAGATCCGCCGGTTTTGACACCGACATTGGTGCTTTCATTGAGAGTTCCTATGTGTCGTCATCATCAAGCTTGATGGCTCCTTCGATCATCGTCAGCGATGTAGTCCAGGGTGAGACTTTTCTCCCCGGACAGATTTTTGTATTCGGCGGCTTTACACTGCGGGCCAATTCGCTTGGCCATCTGGAGCAGATTGAAAGCTACGCCCCTAGCCATCAGGTCAGGTTTGGAAGCTTAAACTACATGGCCGATATCCGCGGAGACTTGATCTTTGACGGATTCGAGCCCCTGCCGAGTGCGTCGCGCTGTCACGATGGGCATGATTTAGCTCTGCCGCCGAACAGTGTCCTGGAGATCGCACACGCATCCGCTCTGACCTTTAATTCAGAGCCAACTGCGCCGACCGAGGGCGGGTGGCTAGACCCCACCGCAGAGGCTGTAGCCTCAACGGCGATCGAGCCGAACACCAACCTTATCCTTCGCGAGGCCCGTGACTCCACATTGCTGGACTCTCCTCTGAACTCTGAACCATCCGCGCCCCTGCCAATCGAATCCGGTTGGGCGCCGATCATGGAGTTCACTGCCGCGGATATCTTTCAGCACTCGCCCTTCAGTGACATACTGAATTCACTAAGGTCTCTCTCTTTGTCAAGAGAGTCCTGGCCGGATTATGACCGGCAGGATTGGGATGCGGACGACGAAGAAATTCGACGCCCGCCCACCACCCACTTCATAGCCACTGTCGATGACTTGACCGACATGCTCGACTTCGACTCTGAAGACATCGACAGTATGGACGATGATGCAGGAGACGAACAGGAACCCGCGCCTATAGGGCACTGGAAAGCCACCTCGTCATATGATATATATATATATATATATATGGTGGACACGCCCAAAGAGGGCAATGGCGACGGAACAGCGGGGGATGACCCCTCGAAGAAGCAACCTAAGCGCCAGCGTCAGCGGCGCCGCTCTAAGTCCCGCCAAAGCAAAAATGGTGATACCGGCACAGGAGATAATAACACCCCGGATAGTGCCGAAGACAACTCCCTCCAGCAAGATTCAGCGTAGGAGGATGGAGAA
>NC_041388.1:230371547-230397204 GCF_002162155.2 Triticum dicoccoides | reverse complement strand
CCCCCCCCGAGAGAGCGGCAGATAGAGAGGTAGATGATGATAATTACATGCCTCCCTCCGAAGACGAGGCAAGCCTCAACGACGACGAATTTGTCGTGCCTGAGGATCCTGTCGAGCAAGAGCGCTTCCAGCGCAGGCTTATGGCTACAACAAGTAGCCTTAAGAAAAAGCAGCAGCAGCTTAGAGCTGATCAAGACTTGCTAGCCGACAGATGGACTGAAGTCCTTCCGACCGAGGAATACGAACTTGAACGCCCCTCCAAGAGCTACCCAAAGCACAGGTTGCTACCCCGATTTGAGGAGGAAGCATCTAAACCCACATCCCCAGCGGCTGATCGGCCACCTCGTGGCCGCGACAGAGAGGCCTCTCGGCCCATAGTTCAAGCCGCACCCCGGCGTCACTCAAAAAACACCAAGGCACAGGGAAATGCGTTAGACCTGCGAGATATATTGGAGGACAAAGCAAGGCAAACAAGATTGTTCTACGGATTGCGTGGGCGCCCCATGACACGAGACAATAGCCGTCAAGCCGGATACAGTAAAAGTAAATCCGGCCGGGCCAAACACAATAGACAAAACTCATTTGAGCTGCGTCGTGATATAGCCCAGTACAGAGGCGCCGCACACCCGCTATGCTTCATAAATGAAGTAATGGATCATCAAATCCCAGAGGGTTTCAAACCCGTGAATATTGAATCATACGATGGTACGACAGATCCTGCGGTATGGATTGAGGACTATCTCCTTCATATCCACATGGCCCGTGGCGACGATCTACACGCCATCAAATATCTCCCACTCAAGCTTAAAGGACCAGCTCGGCATTGGCTCAACAGCTTGCCAGCAGAATACATTGGGTGTTGGAAAGACCTGGAAGCCGGATTCCTCGACAACTTCCAGGGCACCTATGTGCGACCACCAGACGCCGATGACCTGAGCCACATAATTCAGCAGCCAGAGGAATCGGCCAGACAATTCTGGACACGGTTCCTAACCAAGAAAAATCAAATCGTCGACTGTCCGGATGCAGAGGCCCTAGCGGCTTTCAAGCATTAAATCCGCAACGAGTGGCTTGCCCAGCACCTTGGACAGGAAAAGCCGAAATCCATGGCAGCCCTCACGACACTCATGACCCACTTTTGCGTGGGAGAAGATAGCTGGCTGGCTCGTAGCAATAACATGTCAAAGAGCCCTAGTAATTCGGATACCAAGGACAGCAATGGCAGGTCACGTCGCAACAAGCACAAGCGCTGCATTAACAGCGACAATATGGAGGACACAACAGTTAATGCCGGATTCAGAGGCTCTAAGCCCGGTCAGCGGAAAAAGCCATTCAAAAGAAGCACTCCGGGCCCGTCCAGTTTGGACTGTATACTCGATCGCTCGTGTCAGATACATGGCACCCCCGATAAGCCAGCCAACCACACCAACAGGGATTGTTGGGTGTTCAAGCAAGCCGGCAAATTAAATGCCGAAAACAAAGACAAGGGGCTACAGAGCAACGACGAGGAGGAGCCCCGGCCGCCGAACAACAGAGGACAGAAGGGTTTCCCCCCACAAGTGCGGACGGTGAACATGATATACACAACCCACATCCCCAAGAGGGAGCGGAAGCGTGCGTTAAAGGACGTATACGCGTTGGAGCCAGTCGCCCCAAAGTTCAACCCATGGTCCTCCTGCCCGATCACTTTCGATCGCAGGGACCACCCCACTAGTATCCGCCATGGCGGATTTGCCGCATTGGTTCTAAACCCAATCATTGACGGATTTCACCTCACTCGAGTCCTTATGGATGGCGGTAGCAGCCTGAACCTGCTTTATCAGGACACGGTGCGCAAAATGGGCATAGATCCCTCAAGGATTAAACCCACAAAAATGACCTTTAAGGGCGGCATACCAGGTGTAGAGGCCCATTGCACAGGCTCAGTCACACTTGAAGTGGTCTTCGGATCCTCGGATAATTTCCGAAGTGAGGAGTTAATCTTCGATATAGTCCCGTTCCGCAGTGGCTACCATGCACTGCTCGGGCGAACCGCGTTTGCAAAGTTCAATGCGGTGCCGCACTATGCATACCTCAAGCTCAAGATGTCGGGACCTCGGGGAGTCATTACAGTCAATGGAAACACCGAGCGCTCTCTCCGAACAGAGGAGCACACGACGGCCCTCGTAGCGGAAGTCCAAAGCAACCTCTCAAGGAAATTCTCCAGTCCGGCGATAAAACATCCGGACACCGTCAAACGCGCCCAGAGTAACCTACAACAAGACTGCCTGGCACGTTCCGAGCGAGCGTAGCAATGTGGCCCCAACCCCAGCCCTCGTGAAACGCCGAAATCCGTGCTACGCGTACATAATTACGCTCTGAAAATACCATGGGCACAGGGGGAGGGGCACGACCACGGCATGCCCCAAAAACGCGGCTCAACCGCACTAGGGGCTGCCGATTTTACCATTTTTTCTTACTTTCAGGACTTTACTCTCCGGAAGACCTGTACGGCAGTACAATTGCCGCACACATGATACAATAACCAGGGAGGCAGAAAGCCGCGTCACACTATGGAATTCCAAGGTGGTCTCTATAAACGAGCAAAAATACCTGTCTTAAATACCATTCCGTAGCCCGCCCCTGGAGGGGGACATGTCAAATAGTCCCACCTCTTGCTTATCGCACTATTTGTATCGTTCCGCTTTTAATGCACCTTTTTCGAATCAACAATGCTTAGCTTCAGTCTATTATTGCATTCTCTATTCATTCCTTTTTATGTATATATGTTCATTCATGACATTTAGCACCCGTACACTTTGGTACGGCTAATACGCCAGGGGCTCAAGCACCCCATAATACGGCGTGAGAATTCCGAACACTTTCACAAGTGCGGCACTCTGAACTTATAGCATTATATGCATTAGCTCCGAATCATGTCTTTGGTCAATAGTTGGGTTTGCCCGGCTCCCATGTTTTGGTACCTTACGTTCCGCTATATCGGCTAAGGTAGCACTGGGAGAACTACTACGATTGTGCCCTGGTTCAGCTGGGCTAAGCACCTCAGTAGAGAAAGCTAAAACTGACTGTCATGATAGGGCGTGAGCTGGTCGCTGTTCGAGAGGTTTCGAGTCCCTAAAGACTTATGCCGCTTAGGGCGAGGAGTCGACTTTGTCCGGCCTAGGCGTGTATAGAGCCCCGAACTCGGTCTTCCGAACACTAGGGGCTTCGCCAAAATTTAAAATTATAGAATTCTCTAGCTAAGTGAGAGTGATAACGCATTATAGTCTGATTGCCTTGTTCGTTGTGCTGAGCACCTCCCTCGAAGGACCCAAGAATGGGAAAAAGAGTGCTCAGGTTTATCCCGAACACCCCAGCACTCGTGGCATGGGGGCAGAAGTCGACGACTCGCCATCTCTCAGATTTAATAAACGGCCATACAGAAGGTAATATTTTAAATACAAACAAGCGTTGCATAGCGCATATGAAAAAGTTTTCAGCATACAGGATCACAAATGCGAGTTCACTCAAAAATTACATCCTTGGAACATTCATCCGCCACAAGGCGGGCACCTTTCAGGACACCCTCATAGTACATCTTGGGGTTGCGATGCTCCTTGCCCTGCGGTGGCCCGTCCTTCACTAGCTTCTCAGCATCCATCTTGCCCCAGTGTACTTTAACACGGGCAAGCGCCCTGCGGGCGCCCTCGATGCAGACAGAGCGCTTGATGACTTCAAGCCACGGACAGGCATCCGCCAGCCGCCTCACCAGCCCAAAGTAGCTCCCAGGAATGGCCTCTCCAGGCCACAGCCGGACTATAAGACCCTTCATGGCCTGCTCGGCCACCTTATGGAGCTCGACCAATCGTCGATGGAGGCGCCGTTAAGCACCTCCGGCAAGTTATCCGGTGCCTCCGGTTGGACGGAGGTCACCGGCGCAGTAGGCTTGCCCTTCTTAGTGGGGGGCCGCCTGCCGGGTCCGAAACCCCTGAAGGTTTCGGTGTGGTGTTCGGCCCAGGGCCGGACTTGGAGCCCTTGGGAGCCTTGCTCCCTTTTCGCCTGTAGTCCGGAAGGTCGCCTTGCGGCGCCTCCAGGACCACCTCCCCTTGGCTTGGAACCTTTTGGGACAACACCTTGGCGTTGTCCATAGGGCGAGGGGTGGAAGCGGTCGGCAGTGAAAAGCTATTCACATCCGACAAATCCAAGGAACCACTCAACGATATGTCGACTTGGGCTCGGGGCGGAATGCATGATTATATTCGGCGTTAGGAGAAGCTATGCAATAAAGGAACGCTACGAATCACTCTGGTGTCTGAATACTTATGACTTCGCCAGGGGCTTGGCCCTAGCCGGCCACTCCTCTTCGCTGTCGGCGGCGTTGGTGGAGTTGTCCGGAGGAAGGGTCCTTCCCTTCTTAGACCCTCCAGCCTCCCCAGTTGGGGCGGCCTTCCTTTTCTTTTCTCCCCCTACTGGAGGGGAAGAAGCCTCTTTTTCCTCCTCCTCATCTTCGTGGGAGGAGTGCGCCTCGAAGTCATCGGACGATGAGTCCGACACCACCGGGCGCCGGGAACTCTTTTGGGTTCCGGTGGCCTTCTTCTTGGCCTTCTTCTCCGGCACCACGTAAGGTGCCGGAACCAGCAGCTCCACCAAGCGGGCGTCTGCTGGGCCTTCAGGCAAAGGAGCCGGACAGTAGATCTGTCTGGCCGTCTCCTGCCAATCCTGTCAAAGGTACGGGAGCTTAGATCCCGCATAGAGTCAAACTATGAAAAAATGAGTATCCTATAAGAGGTAAAACAGCTTACCGCGCTGGCTTGGCGCTTCGCGCAGAATCCGCGATCCTCGGTAGTGGGAGGGGGAACCTCGGCGCCCTTGAATAGCACCTTCCAGGCATCCTCGTGTGTTGTGTCGAAGAGCCTGTTCAGAGTTTGGTGTTGGGCCGGGTCGAACTCCCACAAGTTGAAAGCCCGTTGTTGACACGGGAGGATCCGGCAGATGAGCATGACCTGGACTACGTTGACGAGTTTGAGCTTCTTGCTCACCATGTTTTGGATACATGTTTGGAGTCCGGTCAGCTCTCCCGAACTACCCCAGGACAGGCCCTTCTCTTGTCAGGAGGTGAGCTGCGTGGGGATGCCAAATCGAAACTTGGGGGTCGCTGCCCATTCAGGGTCACGCGGCTCGGTGATGTAGAACCATCCCGATTGCCACCCCTTTATGGTCTCCACGAAGGAGCCCTCGAGCCATGTGACTTTGGGCATCTTTCCCACCATGGCGCCTCCGCACTCCGCCTGGTGGCCGCTCACTACCTTCGGCTTCACATTGAAGGTCTTCAGCCATAAGCCGAAGTGGGGCTTGATGCGGAGGAAGGCCTCGCACACGACGATAAACGCCGAGATGTTGAGGATGAAGTTCGGGGCCAGATCGTGGAAATCCAGGCCGTAGTAGAACATGAGCCCTCGGACGAATGGGTGGAGAGGGAATCCCAGTCCGCGGAGGAAATGGGTAAGGAACACTACCCTCTTGTGGGGCCTGGGGGTGGGGATGAGCTGCCCCTCATCTCGGAGCCGGTGCGCGATGTCGTCGGGAAGGTACTCGGCTCTCCTCAGCTTCTTGATGTGTCCCTCCGTGACGGAGGATACCATCCACCTGCCTCCCGCTCCGGACATGGTTGGAGAAGGTTGAGGTGGGAAATGTGGACTTGGGCGCTGGAGCTCGAGTGTGCGAAAATGGATGAGCAAAGGAGGAAGAAGGCGTGGATGAAAAGGTGAATCCTTATCCCTTTATATGGGCGGACGAAACTATGCGTCCCCACCAGCCTGGTAAGACTCGCTTATCCCCCAAGTGCCGTAATCAATGGGGCGGTTGGGTTACCCACGCCCGTATTGATGAGAATCCAGGGACACGATCTCTGCTTCGACAAGACGTGCCAAGGAAACTGCCTTGCAAAACCTGCTGAGGTGGGACAGTAAAAAACGATTCGAATGAAGGCTCGGCAGTGGTGTGATGTCACGCTACAGAATACGTCAGCAGATTAGAATTGTGGAAATATTATTCTCTCTACGGTGGTATGTGGAACTTATTTTGTAGAGCCGGACACGATCCTCGTGTTCAAAAATCTTCTATGAAGTATTCGGAGGAGGAACCCGCCTTGCAATGCCGAAGACAATCTGGGCGCCAGACTCGTCATCATTAAAGCCTGGTTCAGGGGCTACTGAGGGAGTCCTGGATTAGGGGGTGTCCGGACAGCCGGACTGTTGGACTATGAAGATACAAGATTGAAGACTTCGTCCTGTGTCCGGATGGGACTTTCCTTGGCGTGGAAGGCAAGCTTGGCAATACGGATATGTAGATCTCCTCCCATTGTAACCGACTCTGTGTAACCCTAGCCCCCTCCGGTGTCTATATAAACTGGAGGGTTTAGTCCGTAGGACAAGAACAATCATACCATAGGCTAGCTTCTAGGGTTTAGCCTCTCTGATCTCGTGGTAGATCTACTCTTATACTACCCATATCATCAACATTAATCAAGCAGGAGTAGGGTTTTACCTCCACCGAGAGGGCCCGAACCTGGGTAAAAACATCGTGTCCCTTGTCCCCTGTTACCATCCGCCTAGACGCACAATTCGGGACCCCCTTCCCGAGATCCGCCGGTTTTGACACCAACAGATACCATTACTATTGCTGATGAGAATGCCAGGTTGAATACATTGCTTGAAACAGGCATGTACAAAAGCCTCAAAGGGCATCAGACATTGTGCGATGTCCTCAAGAAATAGATTCTGAACCGAAACCCTAGGAAAGAGGGTGTTGGGTTCGAGAGGAAAATAAACGCTGATGGTTCTTACTAGAAGCCTGAGCAGTACCGCAAAACCTCATGGGTTGTTGTGAAGGGCCCTTCAGTGGACCCGTCCACCTTATCTGGCTTCACTTGTGCTAACCCCATTATCACTGAATCTTTTGACGCAAATTATAAGATGTTTAAGAATCAGAATGGTGAAGTGTTTGCCAAGTTTATTGGTACTAACTGCAGGAACGGGCCACCTTTGAAGAAAATCTGGGTGCCCAAAAGTTGTCTTGAGAAGCTTGTCGTGAATGTCGTCATGACACCACCTAGGAAGAAGACAAAGCCCAGACCAAAGGCTTCATATGGCCCAAAGGCTTCATACCGACAGAGACCTCACAAGGTCACCCTAACGCCAATGTTTTGCAGGAAAACCATACTTGGACTTATGAATATGAGCATGTTTCTTCAAACCTCTATGTTCATAAAACAAAGAACTTTTCTGCTTATTCTTATGAGTATTATTCACCTCCTGCAAGGCTATTTTCTAGGGCTCCAAAGCCAAAGTTCTCGGATGCTGCACTTAGACTCATTGCTTCTAAGCCACCCCTAAAGATGTGGGTGGTTAAGAAAAATTAACTTTATCTTGCAGGGAAAGGTCTTCGGCCGAAAATCAAAGTCTTTTAATGCTAATGCTGGGGACCTAAAACATCTTGTGGGACGCAAGATAAAATTCCAGAATGGTCTTACCATTTATTTTGTCCCAGGCTTTCTTGACAAGCATCCTATATTACCTAACAAGAATCTCAACTTTGATAATATGCTTGTTCGTTACATGTTTGTGCTTCACAATACTCTTGGTGAAGCCTATCCCGCTAATTGCATTGTAGGGTACGACTCCGAAAGCTACTAAGTAGATCATGGATAGTGGATGCACTAACCACATGACTGGTGATCGAAGTCTTCTCATGGATTCAACCCAACGTCCATCTACTAAAAGTCACATCATGTTCACCGACACTGGTAAAAGCAAGGTATTGGGCCTAGGTAGAGTTGCAATCTCAAAGGATCAGCACATGGATAAAGTGATGCTTGTTGAATCCCTTGGATTCAACTTGATGTCTATATCAATGCTTTATGATCTGAACATGATTGTGATATTTGGAAAATATCATTGCCTTGTGCTTATGGAATCTGACAAATCTCTAGTCTTCGAAGGGTATCGAAGAGACAATCTATATATGGTAGATTTCTTTGCAGGACCATAGCTGGTCGTATGTCTTCGAGCAAAAGCTTCAAAGTGTTGGCTCTGGCATCGGAGGCTAGGACATGCGGGCATGAGGAACTTGCACACTCTCATGAAGAAGCGTATCATTGGCATCGAGGGCGTCAAGTTAAAGAAGGAGCATCTATGTGGTGCTTGTGAAGCCGGGAAGATGACTAGGGTCAAGCATCCCTCGAAGACAATCATGACTACATCACGCCCCTTCGAGGTGCTACACATGGACTTATTTGGCCCTACTCATTACTCTACCCTTACTACCACTGCATGTATTTATGGCTTCATTATTGTTGGTGAATTCAAGATATACATGGGTGCAAATAATTTTCTACAAGATTGAAGTGCAGGATGTCTTTAGATGCTTCGCCAATCGAGCCATGACCAACTATGTCATCAAGATCAAGCACATCAGAAGTGACAATGGCATTGAATTCAAGAACACCGACTTCGACACTTATCTTGATACATTGGGCATCACACATGAATTCTCTGCTCCATACACACCTCAGCAAAATGGCATCATGGAGCACAAGAACAGAACCCTCATTGAGATGGCATGTACGATGCTTGATGAGTACAAGACTCCAAGGAAGTTCTGGCATGAAGCCATTGATACTGCTTGCCACATCATCAACATAGTAATCTTCATAAGTTCTTCAAGAAGACATCTTATTAACTTCTGACTGGTAAGAAGCCAAACGTCAGTTATTTCAAGGTCTTTGGTGCTAGGTGCTGGATCAAGGATCTGCATCACACTTCAAAATTTGCACCGAAAGCACATGGAGGTTTTATGCTTGGTTACGAAAAGGATTCGCATACCTATAGAGTCTTCAACCTCTTTCACTATAAAGTGGTTGAAACTATAGATGTGTGGTTCAATGAGACTAACGGCTCGCAAAGAGAGCACCTACCAAATGTGCTAGATGAAGCTACACCAAATGGGTACTGGAGAAATCATACCCACCAAGGAACAGGCTGAAGAGGAAATCATCATCTCTGCATCTAATCAGCATGAAGATAATGCTCAGCCTGAAGCCAATGCTGAAGATGAAGACACTGACTAGTTAGGGCAAAATCTTCGTCCAGTACATCCTCGGGTTGCAAATGGAGTCCAGATTGAGAAGATAATTGATAGTATCAATGCACCTGGTCCACTCACTCGTTCAAGAGCAACACAGCTAGCAAACTTCTGTGGGCACTTTGCATTTGTCTCTATATGTGAACCCAAGAAAGTTGATGAAGCCTTTATGGAACCTAAATGGATTCAAGCTATGCAAGAAGAGCTTCAACAGTTTGAGCTGAATAATGTCTGGGAGCTAGTTAAGTGTCCTGATCTTCGCAAGCACAATACCATTGGCACAAAATGGATCTATCGCAACAAACAAGATGAGCATGGTCAAGTTGTCAAAAATGAGGCTCGTCCCGTTGCCCAAGGTTACACTCAAGTGGAAGGAATTGACTTCAATGAAACCTTTGCTCCTGTGGCTAGGCTTAAAGGCATTCGTATACTACTAGCCTATGCTAACCACAACAACATTCTTCTGTACCAAATGGATGTAAAGAGTGCCTTTCTCAATGGAAAAAATGGAGAAGAAGTGTATGTCACACAACCACCTGGTTTTGAAGATCCAAATCGTCCTGATATGGTGTACAAGCTCAACAAGGCACTGTATGGCCTCAAACAAGCATCTTGTACCTGGTACGACACGCTCAAAGACTTCCTGAAGAGCAAAGGCTTCAAACCTGGTTCTCTATATCCTACTCTCTTCACGAAAACATATGATGGTGAACTGTTTGTCTGCCAAATTTATGTGGATGACATTATCTTTGGATGCACTAACATGAGATACAATGATGAGTTTGGGCATATGATGCAAGAGTAATATCAGATGTCCATGATAGGTGAGCTGAAGTTCTTCCTTGATCTTCAAATATGTCAACAGAGGAATGGCATCTTAATATCACAAGAGAAATACCTCAAAGACTACATGAAGAAGTTTGGAATGCAAGACTGCAAAGGGTACACGACGCCAATGCCATCCAAAGGCCAATTAGGCCCTAACGACAATGGTAAAGAGTTCGATGAAAAGGTGTACCACTCCATGATTGGTTCTTTATTATACTTATGTGCATATAGGCCTGATATAATGCTTAGCATTTGCATGTGTGCTTGATTCCAAGCGGCACCAAAGGAATCGCATCACCTCGCAGTGAAGCGAATTCTTAGATATTTGGTACACACCACAACACTAGGATTATGGTATCCAAAGGGCTCAGAGTTTGATCTAGTTGGATTCCCAGATGCTGATTATGCTGGTGACAAGGTTGATCGCAAGTCCACATCAGGCACATGTCACTTTCTTGGATGATCTCTTGTCTGTTGGTCTTCAAAGAAGCATAACTGTGTATCACTCTCCACTACTGAATCTGAATGCATTGCTGTTGGATCTTGCTGCGCTCAGCTTCTCTGGATGAAGCAAACTCTCAAGGACTATGGCATCAACCTGAAGCATGTGCCACTCTACTGCGATAATGAAAGGGCCATCAAGATTGCCAACAATCCAGTTCAGCACTCGAAGACAAAGCACATTCAGATCTGTCATCACTTTCTCAGAGATCATGTCATGAAGGAAGACATTGATATCATTCATGTCAACACTGAAGAGCAATTGGCATATATCTTCACGAAGCCCTTGGATGAGAAAAGGTTTTGCAAGCTACGATGTGAGCTAAATATCTTAGAATCCTCTAATGTCATGTGAATGGACACACATCCTAACGCTTATGCATGTTGATGACTTAGATGTGCAACACACGAAGTATCGTATATCTTCAATTCATGAAGACTTACCCTCTAAGTGTGAATACATTAATGTGGAATTTGAATTCGGAGAGCCACGATAATTGTGCGATGTGTCTGTGTCTAATACTTCCTATACGGTGGGTAACGCCACCTTCAAACTTTCTTGAAGATTTTCATTTGACGTCATGATTGAATTATCTTCATACTTGGTTTGTCTTCAACATTGATTTGATTTCAAGATTTATCTTCACAATGTTGATTTGGTCTTCACTGGTCGGTACAAAAAAACTCCCACCCACCCGCTCCCCCGATCCCCTCCCCTGACCTTCCTCGATAACCTCCCGGATCACCGTCGAGACCTGACTCCCTGGATCACGCCGCCGCTAACCCCACCCTCCCTGGAGTGCGCCGCCGCCGCCATCCTCCCTGCATCGCGCCTCCGCCGCCGCCTCCCTCCCTGCATCGCGCTTCCGCCGCCGCCCACCCCTACCCTATTGCGCCTCCGCCGTTGCCCACCCCTGCCCTGATGTGCCTCCGCCGTCGCCCACCCCTGCCCGGATGCGCCTCCGCCGCCACCCACCCCGTCCCCGACGTGCCTCCATCCATGGTCCCCTGGTCCCCACGCGCCTCCTGTCACCATTCCTCCGGCCCCGACGCGCCTCCTGCCCACGGCGCACATCAGGCACGCGAGGCCTCCCGACCACCGCGAGTCGGCGCTGCGCCACCCCCCATGCCAAACCACTCCATCCTCCTCCTCTGGCGCTTCCCCAACGAGGATCTGGATCGGGGGTCATCCAGATGCTCGCCATTGACACGACCTTCTCGCTCTGCCCCACCCGTGCCTCCTCCCTCTTCTACCCCTGGTCATGCCCGCGCCGGCGGCCCAACCATCCATCTCAAGCAAATGAAGTTCATGCCTCGCGTGCGAGCAGTCCATCCAGGTGCTCATTGTGGGTCTCCCACAGCACCCTCGACGACCTGCCCAAGGCCGAAGCGGTGACCTGCCCGAGTCCTAGGATGTGACCTTCATGCCCGTGTCTTCTCCGCCGCCCCTCATCTTCAACTGCATGTGGTGGACACCATGGCGAGCTAACCGGATCCGTGCACAAAACTGTTGGACCAAGCATGCCTTCTTCCCACATTTGACAGAAGATCCCATTTTTCTGAACATGTAGCATTTGTTTCTTGGGAGGTTGTCAGGTTTCATTAACATGAATCTTCTGTCACATGTGTTTACCACAGTTACCTTGGGCTTACTCAGCTCCTTCAGTCGGTTCGCAAAAACACATATCTTGCTTCTTCCAAATTGTTGCAAGAAGTTACTTCTTTTGTATTGCTGCCTAGGAAAAGCAGTTTCTCTGAATGCAGCAGCAGGCTGCACCACCCAACAGTGGAGTCGAACAAAGCAACAGTAGATCATGAACGAATCATGGAGGTGGAGAGGCTATTTTTTGGTAGATTGATTTTCATCTGAGAGCACTAGGGTTGCTTGCTAGCTTCCCAATGGAGGTTCAATATTGTAGAGAACTCGAGTCCGATAAAAGAAGTATGATACTTGCAGGCAAGATATTGTTCATAAAAAATGTGTTTGTATTTATGCCTAAATAAAAAAGTGAAGGTTCTGAAGTTACTGTGTTTGTTTCTTGATCACACGGTTATAACAAAACCACTCACAAAAATTGAAAATATTCATTTTGAAAAAGATACCATAAGAAAAATATGCCTTGTTTTAAAAAATGTGATGCAAACGGGATGTGTGTGTGTGCGCGCGCGTGTATTGGGTGCAAATGCTCCCCAAATGTAGAAAAGAGTGCGTCGAAGCTCTAGTACATCCTTGCACAATTTTCTTTTCTCCTTTTATATTGAAACGAAGCTTCTTGTGATCACCTGCTTGTCCAAAAAATGATGTTTCACAAATTTGCAAGTCTAAAAGTTTGGAAGTTCGGGTCTAAAAATTTACAAAACTTTGGATAAAAAATGGGAAAATATGAACCATAAGAAATTTAGTGTGGATACCCCCCCCCCTCCAATTTTTTTGGAAGAAAACTAAAATTTCGAAGTCAAGAAAAAAGTGGTTTCCCAATTTCTAACAGAACATAGAAGTTCAAATTTAAATAACCAAGAAGGTCAAAAATCCGAGAAGTTCAAATTTAAAAAGTGGAGTGGTTAGATGTTTATTACAAAACTTGGATTTCTTCAATTACGAAAAAAAATAAATCAAGTAAGTTCAAATTAAAATAAGAGAGTTGTTCGATGTTCGTATACCAAGAAAAAACAAGCGTCACCTAGAAAATGTTAACTCTCGAAGTTCAAATTTAATAAAATGGAGAGTTTGAAAAAAAATGTTATGTGTGTACAAAAGAAAATTTCTCACTGATTTCTGCGTGATTGGAAAATGATGACGAAAAAATTTGAAAGTAACATAATAGAGCCATTCAATATTTGTAACAAAAAATACCAAGCAATTCAAAAAGTTTATAAGAAACAGATTTTTCCTTTTTTAAAAATAAGACCTAGAAGTTCAACTTTAAATAATTGAGCGGTTCGATATTTATTATATAACTAGCACTTTTCCCGTTACTAACGAATAACACCAAGAAGTCCAAATTAGGAAAATGAAGCAATTTGATGTTTATAGAAGAATACTAAAAGAATAAAATCAATAATTTCAAATTTAAAAAATAGAGAAGTTCGAATAATTTTCCCATTTTCATAAAGAACTAAAAGTTTGAGTTAAAATAACAAACCGGTACAATTTTTATTTAAAAATTTCGATAAAAAGGCAAAGTCCAAAATTTGTGTTGCTAGAAGTTCAAGTCCTCATCCGGATAAAGTTCAAAAATTCTCATGAGAGAGGTTCGTTGTGTCTTTACATGTTCAAAACACACAAAAATAAGTCATTTTTATGTTTTAAAATAATTCTATTAATCCATTACAAATTTGAAATAAAATGCTCTATGTGAAAAAAAATTCTCATATTCAACAACTTTCCAAGGGTATATCGTATGCATTATTTCAAAAAAAAGTTTAAAAAATCTGTGTATGTTGTTCAAAACAAAATTCTAACCGTATTAGATAAAAGTTGCATATTTTCAACGGGTTTCTAAAAAGGTATATCCTTTGTGTAACTCCAATAAATCCATGAAAAATTACGAAGAAAAATACATGACAGAAGTTGAAAGTGAAAACAGTGGAAAGTTCAACTACTACACGGAATGCATTTCAGATTAGAAAAAAAAAGTTAGAGCGGTTCGATGTCTATAAAAAACTTAGATTTTTTTCGTTACTAAAGTGAAATAGAGAGAAGTTCAAATTGACAATAGACGGAAGTTCACGTACTGCATGGAGTGTGTTTCGCATGAGAAAATAGGAGTAAAAAGGCAAAGTCCAAAAATTTTGTTGCTAGAAGTTCAAGGGCACACACCGAAAAAATTCAAAAAGTTCCTCTTGTTCAACAAGTTTCCACAACGGAAGCTCAAATTAAAATAACAAAAAAAAAGTTTAGAAAATTTAATTAGTAGATGGATTTCCCCGTTTCTAAAAGAAACCTAGAAGTTCAATTTAAAGTAATGGAGCGGTTCAATGTTTATTGAAAACTCGGATTCTAACCGCTAATAGAAAATAAAACCAACGTGAGGTTTGAATTAAAATATGGAAGTTTGGAGTTTATTAAAACCAAAGATTTACATGTTCGAAAAACAAAAACCAACGCCATTTTGGCATTTTTAAAACCAACTCATAAAAATGAAAAACATTTCTTGCTAGAAGTTCAAGTGCTCGACCAGGGTAACATGGAAATTGCTACCCACTTTATGCACACATAATTCTCACTCCCGTTTGTGTCTATGTTTTAACAAATAAATCAAAATTTAAAAAGTATGGAGCGGGTCCAATATTTATGAAAAAACTAGGATATTTTGATGCTAAAAGAAATAAACAAAGAAGTACAAATTACAAAATAGAGAAGTTCGATATTTATAAAGAAACTCAGACTTTCCTTGTTAGTAAAGAATAAAAATGACGAAGTTCAAATTAAAAAAGAGGAGTAGTTCGATGTATACGGGAAACTCAAATTATTACCGTCTCTAACACAAATAAAACTATGAAGTGCAATTTACAAAAGAAATGTTTGATACTTATTTAAAAACATATTTCCTTTCTTGCGAGAGAGGTGCACCTTGTATTTCCATGTTCGATTTTTTCCGTATAAAAATCGAATACAATTCTCTACTCAAAATATAAAAAGGTGAAGTTCAAATTGAAATAACAGAGAAGTTTGGAGTTTATTAAAACCTAGGATTTACCTGTTCAAAAAATAAAACACAACACCATTTTTTGCCCTTTTAAAAACATCTCATAAACGAAAAAATGGTTGCTGGAAGTTCAAGTGCTCCGCGAGGAAAAGTTCAAAAAAAAATCTTGTGAGAGAGGTTCACCGTGTATTTAGATGTCCAAAATACATTAAAAAATATGTTGTTTTTTGTGTTTTAAATAATTCTCTCAAACCAGAGAGAAGTTTAAAGTGATAACAACCTGAAGTTCACGTACTACATGGTGAAGCAGAGTGAAGTTCAAACATATACTTTCTAGAAGTTCATCTACTTCACGCAGTGCAAGAAACAACACATCAAAAAACAGCACGTCAAAACAGAGTGAAGTTCAAACAGACATGTCCTAGAAGTTCAACTACTTCACGCAGTGCAAAAAACAGCACGTCAAAAAACAACACGTCAAAAACAGTGTGAAGTTCAAACAGACATGCCGGAGAAGTTCAACTACTTCACGCAGTGCATTTCCATTCGTGATGAAGGCAGAAATCATGATCTCATCATTTTCTAATTTACTTCAAAAAGGTAGAAATATCATTTGTGTACGTTCAAATCCTCGGTCAGAGAAAGTTAAAAAAATTATTGTGAGAGAGGTTTGTACAAAAGGAATATCATTTGTGTGACATTGACGAATGTATGAGGAAATTACAAACGAAAATACGTCACAGAAGTTCAACATGAAAACAGCAAGAAGTTCAACTACTACACTGAATGAATTTCACGTGAAAAACTTTTAAAACCATCGCGAATATGGAAAAATAATCAACACGGGAAAGTTGCATGTTTACAGCAGCTTTCCATCGGTATATCACTCGTTGAATTACGGGGAGTGGATGGAGAACTACGAGTAGTGGATGGAGATCTGCGAGCAAAAAAGCACATCGAAAATAGAGTGAAGTTCAGGTAGACATGCCGAGAAGTTCAGGTTCTTCACGCGGTGCATTTTCGAAGAATCTGTTTTGCGATAGAGGAAGAACGAATGATCTCGCCGTTTTCAAAATTACTTGAAAACGGCTAGGAATCGGAGAAAACCATCAACATGAAAAAGTTTCGCATTTTCTGTAGCTTTATAACGGTATATTATTTGCCCAATTCCGATAAAGTTTGTAGAAATTACGGCAAAAATACGTTTTCGGCCATTTTCAAAATTGACTTAAAACCGTTAGGAATTAGGAGAAACAATACATACAAAAAAGTTTCGCATTTCCTCAAGCTTTCCAACTCCGTGTCATTTGCTGCATTCGGACTTACGGTTAAAAAATTAGCTCAAAAATACGAACTCGGTGGAACTTGGCCTGTTTTCTAAATTACTTTTAAACCGTCCAAAATTAGAAAAAACTTTAAACATGAAAAAGTAGCGCATTTTCATAAGCTTTCAACGCCATATCATTTGCCTCAATTGGATTAGCCATTTAGAAATTACATTGAAAATATGAACTCGGCTGTTCGGTTTGCGAAATTCTATGATTTTGCAAAGTACACTTTATCCATAGGGAATTAGAGAAAACTTTCAACATGTGGAAGGAGCGGTTTTGCAGCAGCTGTCCAACACCATATTATTAACCTCATTCCGATAAACGGTTTAGAAATGCGACCGAAAATATGATTCACATTTTTTGTACGAAGAAAAAATGGATTTCAAAACTGCTCTTAAACCGCTTACATTTTGCCAAAAAATTAACTTGGGTCATGATACTGGTGTTGGGGAACGTAGCAGAAATTCAAAATTTTCCTACGTGTCACCAAGATCTATCTATGGAGTCATCTAGCAACGAGGGAGGAGTGGATCTACATACCCTTGTAGATCGCGCGCGGAAGCGTTCAAGAGAACGGGGTTGATGGAGTCGTACTCGTCGTGATCCAAATCACCGATGATCCTAGCGCCGAACGGACGGCACCTCCGCGTTCAACACACGTACGGAGCAGCGACGTCTCCTCCTTCTTGATCCAGCAAGGGGGAAGGAGAGGTTGATGGATATCCAACAGCACGACGGCGTGGTGGTGGAAGTAGCGGGATTCCAACAGGGCTTCGCTAAGCGCTGCGGGAGGAGGGAGATGTGTCACGGGAGGGAGAGGGAGGCGCCAGGCCTTAGGTATGGTTGCTCCTCCTTTTCCCCACTATATATAGGGCCAAGGGAGAGAGGGGAGGCGCAGCCCTTGCCCCTTCCTCCAAGGAAGGGTGCGGCCAAGGGTGGGGAGGAGTCCATCCTCCCCAAGGCACCTCGGAGGTGCCTTCCCCTTTTAGGACTCTCCCCTTTTTATCTTCTCTTGGCGCATGGGCCTCTTGGGGCTGGTGCCCTTGGCCCATGTAGGCCAAGGCGCACCCCCTACAGCCCATGTGGCCCCCCGGGGGCAGGTGGCCCCACCCGGTGGACCCCCGGGACCCTTCCGGTGGTCCCGGTACAATACCGGTGACCCCGAAACTTGTCCCGATGGCCGAAATAGCACTTCCTATATATAATTCTTTACCTCCGGACCATTCCGGAACTCCTCGTGACGTCCGGGATCTCATCCGGGACTCCGAACAACTTTCGGGTTACCGCATACTAATATCTCTATAACCCTAGCGTCACCGAACCTTAAGTGTGTAGACCCTACGGGTTCGGGAGACATGCAGACATGACCGAGACGTTCTCCGGTCAATAACCAACAGCGGGATCTGGATACCCATGTTGGCTCCCACATGTTCCACGATAATCTCATCGGATGGACCACGATGTCAAGGACTTAATCAATCCCGTATACAATTCCCTTTGTCTAGCGGTACGATACTTGCCCGAGATTCGATCGTCGGTATCCCGATACCTTGTTCAATCTCGTTACCGGCAAGTCTCTTTACTCGTTCCGTAACACATCATCCCGTGATCAACTCCTTGATCACATTGTGCACATTATGATGATGTCCTACCGAGTGGGCCCAGAGATACCTCTCCGTTTACACGGAGTGACAAATCCCAGTCTCGATTCGTGCCAACCCAACAGACACTTTCGGAGATACCTGTAGTGTACCTTTATAGCCACCCAGTTACGTTGTGACGTTTGGCACACCCAAAGCACTCCTACGGTATCCGGGAGTTGCACAATCTCATGGTCTAAGGAAATGATACTTGACATTAGAAAAGCTTTAGCATACGAACTACACGATCTTGTGCTATGCTTAGGATTGGGTCTTGTCCATCACATCATTCTCCTAATGATGTGATCCCATTATCAATGACATCCAATGTCCATGGTCAGGAAACCGTAACCATCTATTGATCAACGAGCCAGTCAACTAGAGGCTTACTAGGGACATGGTGTTGTCTATGTATCCACACATGTATCTGAGTTTCCTATCAATACAATTATAGCATGGATAATAAACGATTATCATGAACAAGGAAATATAATAACAACTAATTTATTATTGCCTCTAGGGCATATTTCCAACAGTCTCCCACTTGCACTAGAGTCAATAATCTAGTTCACATCGTCATGTGATTAACACTCACAGGTCACATCGCCATGTGACCAACATCCAAAGAGTTTACTAGAGTCAATAATCTAGTTCACATCACTATGTGATTAACTCTCAATGAGTTCTGGGTTTGATCATGTTGCTTGTGAGAGAGGTTTTAGTCAACGGGTCTGCAACATTCAGATCCCTATGTGCTTCACAAATCTCTATGTCATCTTGTAGATGCAGCTACCACGCTCTATTTGGAGCTATTCCAAATAACTGTTCTACTATACGAATCCAGTTTACTACTCAGAATAATCTGGATTAGTGTCGAAGCTTGCATCGGTGTAACCCTTTACAACGAACTCTTTTACCACCTCCATAATCGAGAAAATTCCTTAGTCCACTAGTTATTAAGGATAACTTTGACCGCTGTCCTGTGATCCATTCTTAGATCACTCTTGTACCCCTTGACTGACTCATGGCAAGGCACACTTCAGGTGCGGTACACAACATAGCATACTATAGAGCCTATGTCTTAAGCATAGGGGACGACCTTTGTCCTTTCTCTCTATTCTGCCGTGGTCGAGCTTTAAGTCTTAACTTCATATCTTACAACTCAGGCAAGAACTCCTTCTTTGACTGATCCATCTTGAACACCTTCAAGATCATGTCAAGGTATGTGCTCATTTGAAAGTACTATTAAGCGTTTTGATCTATTCTTATAGATCTTGATGCTCAATGTTCAAGTAGCTTAATCCAGGCTTTCCATTGAAAAACACTTTCCAAATAACCCTATATGCTTTCCAGAAATTCTACGTCATTTCTGATCAACAATATGTCAACAACATATATTCATCAGAAATTCTATAGTGCTCCCACTCACTTCTTTGGAAATACAAGTTTCTCATAAACTTTGTATACACCCAAAATCTTTGATCATCTCATCAAAGCATACATTCCAACTCTGAGATGCTTACTCCAGTCCCTAGAAGGATTGCTGGAGCTTTGCATACTTATTAGCATCTTTCAGGATTGACAAAACCTTCCGGTTGTATCACATACAACCTTTCCTCAAGAAAATCGTCGAGGAAACAATGTTTTGACATCCTATCTTCAAGATTTCATAAATAATGCAGTAATCTCTAATATAATTCCAACAGACTCTTAGCATCGCAACGAGTGAGAAAGTCTCATCGCAGTCAACTCCTTGAACTTGTCGGAAAACATCTTAACGACAAGTCGAGCTTTCTTAATGGTGATACTTACCATCATTGTCCGTCTTCCTTTTAAAATCCATCTGCACTCAACAGCCTTACGACCATCAAGTAGTTCTTCCAAAGTCTATACTTTGTTTTATATATGGATCCTCTCTCGGATTTTATGGCCTTGAGCCATTCGTCGGAATCCGGGCCCACCATTGCTTCTCCATAGCTTGTAGGTTCATTGTTGTCTAGCAACATGACTTCCAAGACAGGATTATGTACCACTCTGAAGTAGTACGCATCCTTGTCATCCCACGAGGTTTGGTAGTGACTTGATCTGAAGTTTCATGATCACTATCATAAGCTTCCACTTCAATTGGTGTAGGTGCCACAGGAACAACTTCCTGTGCCCTGCCACACACTAGTTGAAGAGACGGTTCAATAACCTCATTAAGTCTCCACCATCCTCCCACTCAATTCTTTCGAGAGAAACTTTTCCTCGAGAAAGAACCCGATTCTAGAAACAATCCCTTATTGCTTTCGAATCTGAGACAGGAGGTATACCCAACTGTTTTGGGTGTCCTATGAAGATGCATTTATCCGCTTTGGGTTCGAGCTTATCAGCCTGAAACTTTTTCACATAAGCGTCGCAGCCCCAAACTTTTAAGAAATGACAGCTTAGGTTTCTCTAAACCATAGTTCATACGGTGTCATCTCATCGGAATTACGTGGTGCCCTATTTAAAGTGAATGTGGTTGTCTCTAATGCCTAACCCATAAACTATCGTGGTAATTCGATAAGAGACATCATGGTATGCATCATATCCAATAGGGTGCAGTTATGATGTTCGGACACACCATCACACTATGGTGTTCCAGGCTGTATTAGTTGTGAAACAATTTCCACAATGTCTTAATTCTATGCCAAACTCGTAATTCAGATATTCATCTCTATGATCATATCATAGATATCTTATCCTCTTGTCACGACGATCTTTCAACTTCACCCTGAAATTATTTGAACCTTTCAATAATTCAGACTCGTGATTCATCAAGTAAATATACTCAACATCTACTCAAATCATCTGTGAAGTAAGAACATAACGATATCCACTACATGCCTCAGCACTCATTGGATTGCACACATCAAAATGTATTACTTCCAACAAGTTGCTTTCTAGTTCCATTTTACTGAAAACGAGGCTTTCAGTCATCTTGCCCATGTGGTATGATTTGCATGTCTCAAGTGATTCAAAATCAAGTGAGTCCAAACGGTCCATTTGCATGGAGTTTCTTCATGCATATACACCAATAGACATGGTTCGCATGCCTCAAACTTTTCAAAAACGAGTGAGCCCAAAGATCCATCAACATGGAGCTTCTTCATGCGTTTTATACCAATATGACTTACGTGGCAGTGCCACAAGTAGGTGGTACTATCATTACTATCTTTTGGCATGAACATGTGTATCACTACGATCGAGATTCAATAAACCATTCATTTTAGGTGCAAGACCATTGAAGGTATTATTCAAATAAACAGAGTAACTATTATTCTCCTTAAATGAATAACCGTATTGCGATAGACATAATCCAATCATGTCTATGCTCAACGCAAACACCAATCTCGATGGTAGAGGGAGCGTACGATATTTGATCAACCTTGGAAATACTTCCAACACATATCGTCATCTCACCTTTAGCTAGTCTCTGTTTATTCCGTAGCTTTTGTTTCGAGTTACTAACACTTAGTAACCGAACCGGTATCTAATACCCTGGTGCTACTAGGAGTACTAGTAAAGTACACATTAACATAATGTATATCCAATATACTTCTATCGACCTTGCCAGCCTTCTAATCTACCAAGTATCTAGGGTAATTCTGCTCTAGTGGCTATTCCCCTTATTACAGAAGCACTTAGTCTCGGGTTTGGGTTCAACCTTGGGTTTCTTCACTAGAGCAGCAGTTGAATTGCCGTTTCATGAAGTATCCCTTCTTGCCCTTGCCCTTCTTGAAACTAGTGGTTTCACCAACCATCAACAATTGATGCTCCTTCTTGATTTCTACTTTTGTGGTGTCAAACATCGCGAATATCTCAAGGATCATCATATATGTCCCTGATATATTATAGTTCATCACGAAGCTCTAGCAGCTTTGTGGTAATGACTTCGGAGAAACATCACTATCTTATCTGGAAGATCAACTCCCACTCGATTCAAATGATTGTTGTACTCAGACAATCTGAGCACAAGCTCAACAATTGAGCTTTTCTCCCTTAGTTTGCAGGCTAAGAAAATCGTCGGAGGTCTTATACCTCTTGACGTGGGCACGAGCCAGAAATCCCAATTTCAGCCCTCGAAACATCTCATATGTTTCGCGACGTTTCTAAACGTCTTCGGTGCCTCAACTCTAAACCGTTTAACTGAACTATCACGTAGTTACCAAAATGTGTATGTCAGATGTTCGCAACATCCACAGACAACGTTCGAGGTTCAGCACACTGAGCGGTGCATTAAGGACATAAGCCTTCTATGAAGCAATGAGGACAATCCTCAGTTTACGGACCTAGTCCGCATAATTGCTACTATCAACTTTCAACTAAACTTTCTCTAGGAACATAACTAAACAGTAGAACTAAAGCGCGAGCTACGACATAATTTGCAAAACCCTTTTTGACTATGTTCAGGATAATTAAGTTCATCTTATGAACTCCCACTCAGATAGACATCCCTCTAGTCATCTAAGTGATTACATGATCCGAGTCAACTAGGCCGTGTCCGATCATCACGTGAGACGGACTAGTCATCATCGGTGAACATCTTCATGTTGATCGTATCTACCATACGACTCATGCTCGACCTTTCGGTCTTCTGTGTTTCGAGGCCATGTCTATGCACATGCTAGGCTCGTCAAGTTAACCCTAAGTGTTTTGCATGTGTAAAACTGTCTTACACCCGTGTTTCGAGGCCATGTCTATGCACATGATAGGATCTATCACACCCGATCATCACGTGGTGCTTCGAAACGACGAACTTTAGCAACGGTGCACAGTTAGGGGAGAACACTTCTTGAAATTTTAGTGAGGGATCATCTTATTTACTACCGTCGTTCTAAGTAAATAAGATGTATAAACATGATAAACATCACATGCAATCAAATAATAGTGACATGATATGGCCAATATCATATAGCTCCTTTGATCTCCATCTTGGGGCTCCATGATCATCTTGTCACCGGCATGACACCATGATCTCCATCATCATGATCTCCATCATCGTGTCTTCTTGAAGTTGTCTCGTCATCTATTACTTCTACTACTATGGCTAACACTTTAGTAATAAAGTAAAGTAATTACATGACATTTAAGTTGACACGCAGGTCATAAATAAATAAAGACAACTCCTATGGCTCCTGCCGGTTGTCATACTCATCGACATGCAAGTCGTGATACCTATTACAAGAACGTGATCAATCTCATACATCACATATATCATTCATCACATCCTTTTGGCCATATCACATCACATAGCATACCCTGCAAAAACAAGTTAGACGTCCTCTAATTGTTGTTTGCATGTTTTACGTGGCTGCTATGGGTTTCTAGCAAGAACGTTTCTTACCTGCGCAAAACCACGACGTGATATGCCAATTGCTATTTACCCTTCATAAGGACCCTTTTCATCGAATCCGACCCGACTAAAGTGGGAGAGACAGACACCCGCCAGCCACCTTATGCAACTAGTGCATGTTTGGCGGTGGAACCGGTCTCACGTAAGCATACGTGTAAGGTTGGTCCGGGCCGCTTCATCCCACAATACCGTCGAATCAAGATAATACTAGTAATGGCAAGCATATTGAATAAAATCAACGCCCACAACTATTTTGTGTTCTACTCGTGCATAGAAACTACGCATAGACCTAGCTCATGATGCCACTGTTGGGGAACGTAGCAGAAATTCAAAATTTTCCTACGTGTCACCAAGATCTATCTATGGATTCATCTAGCAACGAGGGAGGAGTGGATCTACATAACCTTGTAGATCGTGCGCGGAAGCGTTCAAGAGAACGGGGTTGATGGAGTCGTACTCGTCGTGATCCAAATCACCGATGATCCTAGCGCCGAACGGACGGCACCTCCGCGTTCAACACACGTACGGAGCAGCGACGTCTCCTCCTTCTTGATCCAGCAAGGGGGAAGGAGAGGTTGATGGAGATCCAACAGCACGACGGCGTGGTGGTGGAAGTAGCGGGATTCCAACAGGGCTTCGCTAAGCGCTGCGGGAGGAGGGAGATGTGTCACGGGAGGGAGAGGGAGGCGCCAGGCCTTAGGTATGGTTGCTCCTCCTTTTCCCCACTATATATAGGGCCAAGGGAGAGGGGGGAGGCGCAGCCCTTGCCCCTTCCTCCAAGGAAGGGTGCGGCCAAGGGTGGGGAGGAGTCCATCCTCCCCAAGGCACCTCGGAGGTGCCTTCCCCTTTTAGGACTCTCCCCTTTTTATCTTCTCTTGGCGCATGGGCCTCTTGGGGCTGGTGCCCTTGGCCCATGTAGGCCAAGGCGCACCCCCTACAGCCCATGTGGCCCCCCGGGGGCAGGTGGCCCCACCCGGTGGACCCCCGGGACCCTTCCGGTGGTCCCGGTACAATACCGGTGACCCCGAAACTTGTCCCGATGGTCGAAATAGCACTTCCTATATATAATTCTTTACCTCCGAACCATTCCGGAACTCCTCGTGACGTCCGGGATCTCATCCGGGACTCCGAACAACTTTTGGGTTACCGCATACTAATATCTCTATAACCCTAGCGTCACCGAACCTTAAGTGTGTAGACCCTACGGGTTCGGGAGACATGCAGACATGACCGAGACGTTCTTCGGTCAATAACCAACAGCGGGATCTGGATACCCATGTTGGCTCCCACATGTTCCACGATGATCTCATCGGATGAACCACGATGTCAAGGACTTAATCAATCCCGTATACAATTCCCTTTGTCTAGCGGTACGATACTTGCCCGAGATTCGATCGTCGGTATCCCGATACCTTGTTCAATCTCGTTACCGGCAAGTCTCTTTACTCGTTCTAACACATCATCCCGTGATCAACTCCTTGATCACATTGTGCACATTATGATGATATCCTACCGAGTGGGCCCAGAGATACCTCTCCGTTTACATGGAGTGACAAATCCCAGTCTCGATTCGTGCCAACCCAACAGACACTTTCGGAGATACCTGTAGTGTACCTTTATAGCCACCCAGTTACGTTGTGACGTTTGGCACACGCAAAGCACTCCTACGGTATCCGGGAGTTGCACAATCTCATGGTCTAAGGAAATGATACTTGACATTAGAAAAGCTTTAGCGTACGAACTACACGATCTTGTGCTATGCTTAGGATTGGGTCTTGTCCATCACATCATTCTCCTAATGATGTGATCCCGTTATCAATGACATCCAATGTCCATGGTCAGGAAACCGTAACCATCTATTGATCAACGAGCCAGTCAACTAGAGGCTTACTAGGGACATGGTGTTGTCTATGTATCCACACATGTATCTGAGTTTCCTATCAATACAATTATAACATGGATAATAAACGATTATCTTGAACAAGGAAATATAATAACAACTAATTTATTATTGCCTCTAGGTCATATTTCCAACAACTGGTGTCTATAGCTTTCCAACGGTATATCGCAAGCCCCATTTGGATACCTTTTAGCTGAAGTTCAACCTAGTACTTGGGGAAGGTCAGGCGCGTTACTCAAGCAGTTCAGGTTATGATCAGAATATTATTCTGATCCCGTGATCAGAATAGTGTGTGTGTGTATGTATGTATA
>NC_041388.1:230269079-230371295 GCF_002162155.2 Triticum dicoccoides | reverse complement strand
GGATGGCAGTTTGGGATACCTAGGTGTCCAGGCTCCTTGTCTTTCCACCATTTGATTGTATTTAGATGCGTGCTATTGTGATAGGTATATAAGGTAATCGGTCAATCCATTAGTAACTGCCAATTCTGAAGTAAATAGATTTGGAAACAATTATGACGTTTATCATTTAATGGATGTTATTAAGCACGCCATGCATGGTAACATATCTTTAGAAGGAAGAAATACTAAACATTAGGTATACGGATATTTATTTCATACATGTATGAATTCATTTATTTAGTACGTATCTGTTAGATTTTTATTCATATATACCCAGAATATTTGGTACGTACATATTGGATTTTTATCTATGTATATATCCAGAATATTTATTACGTACCAATTAGATTAGGTGTGTACGGATTCGTTTATTTCGTACACAGTCGTTAGATTTTTTTTAGTATCTATATACCTAGAATATTTAGTATGTAACGCATTATATTTTTTGTGTATGTATACACTTAGAATATTTAGTATGTAACACATTATATTTTTTTCTATGAATACACCTAGAATGTTTAGAACCTTTCAATTAGATTTTTGTGTATGTATATATCCAAATTACGCAATATATTTTTTGCGTGGTTATATGTACGTAGGGAAAATCATGCGTGTGTATCATGACCAGAATATTTAGTACGCACGCATTAGATTGTTTTCCTATGTATATACCCAGGTTATATAGTACATACCAACTAGATTAGGTATGTACGAATTCGTTTATTTGGTACACACTCATTATATTCTTTTAGTAGGTATATATCTAGAATATTTAGTATGTAAACATACTCAGAATATTTAATACGTACACATTGTTTTCATATGTATACACTTAGGACATATAGTACATACCAATTAGATTAGATATGTACGGATTCTTTATTTCATACACATTCATTAGATTTTTTTAGTAGGTATATACCTAGAATATTTAGTATGTAAAGCATTATATTTTTTTGTATATATATACCCAGAATATTTAGTACGTATCCATTAGATTTTTGTGTATGTATATAACCAGAGTAAGCAATATATTTTCTTGTGTGGGTATATGTACGTAGGAAAAAATCATGCGTGAGTATCATATATTCCTACAAGTAAAAAAATAATTAGGATCATAGTTTATATTATTTGGTCACCTTAATTTGTATAAAAATATTAGCAGTTAAAAGTGTGACCTGGCCTTAAGTTAAAAAAATACTAGATAACTTGAAAAGCTTAATTTTAGAAAAATGAATAAGAATATCCTTAATATACGTACAAACCTTTGGGATGACATTACATATTTTTTTCATATCCGATACCTTAAAAAATAACAGTGTATATACGTATTCTTTCTGTTTGGAAAGAAATCATATAAGGAAACTAATAGTATATTAATTTTTTGGAAGGCAATTATCGACCATTGATGGTTGTAGTGCATGCAAACAAAATTTAGAAGATCACTATATCAAATATAACTTGCTATACTAGGACCTAGGTGCCCAGGCATTTAGGTGTCCCATATAATTTACCTATATATTCTAATCCTGAGATCAGAATAGTTATATTCCGATCACGCTCAGCCTATATAGGCGCGACACGATGCTCCGGAATACATTCGTATTCGGCACGACAGAGAGAGCAAAAAGAACTGGGGCAGACTCAAGCCCCCGATCCATCCCCTTCCCCCGACTCCCTCCCCTCCACTGCATCGCCAGCCTCACTCCACCGCGCCGCCGCCTCCCCTCCACCATGTCGCCGCCTCCATCCATCGCGCCGCCGACCTACCCCCACCGCGCCGCTGCCTCCCTCCACCACATCGTCCGCCTCCATCAACCGCGATGCCGCCTCCCCTCCATTGCGCCGCTGTCTCCATCCACCGCATCGCCGGCCTCCTACCACCGCATCGCCGGCCTCCCCTCCACCGCGTCGTCCGCCTCCATGCACTGCGCCTCCGCCTAGCTCCGGCGCCCCACCCTATAGGTCCACGCTCCTGCTGCAGCAGCGGCTGCTAGCGCTTGACTAGGACACGAGTGGCTAGTACTTTGTCCGCCTCCTCCGCAGCCACTACCCCGACCACCTCCGCCGCCGCCATCGGCTCCGACCAGCTCCACCACAACCCTCCGCCCCAACCACCTCCGTCCCGACCTGCCCCTCCCCTCTGGCGCGACCTGCTCTTCCCCTCTGGCGCGACCTGCCCTTCCTTCCGTCTGTGAGCAAGATCTGGCGCCTACGGTGCTGCTGTCCTTCCATCCATCCAGACGTCGCATCCACGGCCTCGAAAAACACTGAATCCCGCTGCCATCTTGTGCCTACGGTGCAGCTGCACCAAGCCTCTACCGCCAGCACACCACTCCTCCTCGTTCATGCTTCTTCCTCCCGCCGCCGCAATGGTCACGGGGTTCACCAGCGCCTCCTCAACCCCCAAGACAGGAAGCGGTGTTGTTCCGGCGAGCTCCTTCGTCCCTTGAGAACAACGCGTCGACCATGGACCCTCCTCTCTCGTTCTTATGACCACAGAAAACAGAAAATTCTGTACCACTCCTTCGATATTATGTCCATGGAAAACCTACAGCAATTTCTTCAGTAGTAGTTCAACAAAAAAACCTGCTGTAGTCCTAAATGTATCGTTTTGCTGCCTTGCCTCCAGATCGCGCCACTGTCAGGCGTTCTTCTTCCCCAAAAGTACCTACTCATCTTGAACTTCATCCGGATCCCGCCTCGAACATCTACTGGCCGAGCACTAAAAAAGATTTTTTTTCTCAGATTCCTCTTTGACCAATGTCTAATTTTTCTATCAATGCAGCAAACACTCCTCTCTCTGTTTCTATGAGGTAGCAAGAAGACAAAAGAATGAAGTTCAGACACCTCTGGCCGCACCTTGTTGTGTCATTTCATAAATTCAGAGATAACAAAAAAGCATATGAAAAATTGAGAGAAAAGGCAAATAAAGCTGATGTGCATCGTGCTTACCTGCTTCAGCACTACCGTGTCAAATTTGCTAAAAAGAAGTGGGTCACTATTTACTAAGATCTTAAAAAGGAAAAACACAAGTATATGTATGTGTTCTGTAGTGATTTTTTGTCCTCTATGTTATGGTTGTGTGAACTTGAAGGCCGTATGTTTTGTTCGGGAGCGCACATCCTTGCACTAAAAAAGTGCGCAAAGAAGTTAGAGAAAAAATAAGTAAAAAGACCAAGAAGTTCACTTAAAAATAAATTCTTGCGAAGTTCAAAAGGAAAAGAGAGAAAAGAAGAAGAAATGAAGTGTAAAAAAATAAAACAGTGGAAATTCAAGAAAATGGAAAAAAAATAAAAAAAATGACTTTTGTGGACCTCCCCGAAATATTTGTAAACAAAACAATGTTCTTCCTTCCTTTTTTTGACTAGATCGGAAGTTCAAATTTAATAACGGAGAGGTTCAATGTTTATTAAATGAATGATATTTCTGTTGCTAAAATAAAGAAAACGGTGAACTTTCAATTTAAAATAACAGAGGGGTCCAATGTTTATTACAAAACTAAGATTTTTGCTCTAAAAGAAATAAAACCGAGAAGTTCAAATTTTAAAAAAAGGAGCAGTTCGAAGAAAAAATAGAATGAAATTTGTTAGGAACATCAAACGAGTTCGAAAAAAAGTTAGAAGTTTAGATAGAACAAAAAACATGTTCAGGTAGAACACAAGTCCCAAGCTCCATCTCTCCCATCCTACTCTCTCTTTGTTGTGTTATTCAGTGGCAACAGCAAGAAGTGAATGAAGATATCATCTGCCAGAAAATGGATATATAAAAATATTGTATTATTGTGGAAAATTTGACTTTTAAATTTTTTTTGGTTATGCAAAGGGTCAAAATGTTATGTTCGGGAAGGTCAAGTATATTACAAAACTAGGATTTTCTCATAACTATTACAAATAAACCAAGAAGTCCAAATTTTAAAAATAGTGCAGTTTGACTTTTGTAAAAAAACATAGATTTTCCTTGTTACTAAAGAATAAAATGATGAACTTCAAATTAAAATAGAGTAGTTTGATGTATACGAAAAACTCAAATTCTTTCCGTTCTCTATGGAAAATAAAAGCATGAAGTACAATTTCAAAAAAAAGCTTGATGCTTATTTAAAAACTTATTTATTTCTAAGAATAAGGCTAAGAAGTTCAAATTAAAATAATAGAGAAGTTCGAAGCATATAAAAACTCAGGTTTGTTGCAAGAAGTTCACGTGCACCTCCGTGCACGGTTCAGAATTTATATTGTGGGACGTCCGACCTCCAATTACATGTTTTAAAATAGGAAAAAATGACGCCCGGCCTTCAATTGTTGTAAATCAATGTATACACAAAAAATGTGACAGAAATTCATAGTGAAAACAACGAGAATTTCAACTACTATAAGGAATGCATTTCACGTGAGAATAAAAGTATAGAAAAATAAAAGCTTAAAAGGTTTGTTGAAAGAAGTTCAAGTGCTCTGTCCGGAGAAGTTCAAAAATTCTTGCGAGAGAGGTTCACATTGTATTTCCATGTTTGATTTTTTCCGTATAAATCAAATACAATTCTTTACTTAAAATATAAAAAGGTGAAGTTCAAATTAAAAGAAGAGAGAAGTTCGGAGTTTATTAAAACATAGGATTTACCTGTTCAAAATAAAAAACACAATGCCATTTTTTGCACTTTTAAAAACGACTCATAAACAAAAAATGGTTGCTAGAAGTTCAAGTGCTCGGCGAGGAAAAGTTCAAAAAAATCTTGTGAGACAGGTTCACCGTGTATGTCCAATCACATAAAAATATGTTGTTTTTTGTGTTTCAAAATAATTATCTCAAACCAGAGAGAAATTCGAAGTGATAACAACCGGAAGTTCATGTAATACATGGTGTGTATTTCATATAAGAAAAATACAATAAAGTGAAACAGAGTGAAGTTCAAACAGACATGCCCTAGAAGTTCAACTACTTCATGCAGTGCAAAAAACAACACGTCAAAAAATAGCACGTCAAAAACAGAGTGAAGTTCAAATAGACATGACCCAGAAGTTCAACTACTCCATGCAGTGCAAAAAATAGCACGTCAAAAACAGAGTGAAGTTCAAACAGACATGCCCAAGAAGTTCAACTACTTCACACAGTGCATTTCCATTCGCGATGAAGGCAGAAATCATGATCTCGACATTTTCTAATTTACTTCAAAACGACACGAATATCATTTGTGTAAGTTCAAGTCCTCGGTCGGAGAAAGTAAAAATTAGTGTGAGAGAGGTTTGTACAAAAAGAATATCATTTGTGTAACACTGACGAAATGGATGAGAAAATTAGAAACGAAAATACGTCATAGAAGTTCAACGTGAAAACAACAGGAAGTTCACCAACTACACTGAATGAATTTCAGATGAAAAACTTTTAAAATCATCGCGAGTATGAAAAAATGATCAACACAGGAAAGTTGTGTGTTTACATCAGCTTTCCATCGTTATATCACTTGCTCAATTCTGGTGAGTGGATGGAGAGCTACGAGCAAAAAAGCACGTGAGAAAATAGAGTGAAGTTCAAGTAGACATCCCGAGAAGTTCAAGTTCTTCATGCGGTGCATTTTCGAAGAATCTGTTTCGCGATAAAGGCAGAACGAATTATCTCGCTGTTTTTGAACTTACTTGATAACGGCTAGGAATCAGAGAAAACCATCAATAAGAATTTTTTTTGTATTTTCAGTAGCTTTTCAGCGGTATATTATTTGCATCGTTCCGATAAAGTTTATAGAAATTATGGCGAAAATATGTTTTTAGGCATTTTCAAAATTGACTTAGAACCGTATGGAACTGGGAGAAACAATATATACCAAACAGTTTTGCATTTCCTCAAGCTTTCCAATGCCATATCATTTGCTACATTCGGATGTACGGTCAGAAAATTAGCTCGAAAATACGAACTCGGTGGAACTTGTACCGTTTTCTAAATTTCTTTTAAACCGTTCAAAATTAGAAAAAACATTCAACATGAAAAAGTAGCACATTTTCATAAGCTTTCCAATGCCATATCATTTCCCTCAATTAGATTAGTCATTTAGAAATGACATCAAAAACATGAACTCGGTTGTTTAGTCTGCTAAATTCTATGATTTTCCAAATTACTCTTTAAACACAGGGAATTAGAGAAAACTTTCAACATGTGAAAAGAGTGGTTTTGCAGCAGCTTTCTAACGCCATATTATTTGATTCATTCCGATAAACGGTTTAGAAATGCGATCGAAAAAACGATTCACCTTTTCTGTATGAAGAAAAAACGGTTTTCAAAACTGCTCTTAAACTGCTTACATTTTGCCAAAAAATTAAATTGGGTCATGATACTCGTGTTCATAGCTTTCCAACGGTATATCGCAACCCCCATTTGAGCAATATTGGCGGAAGTTCAACCTAGCACCGCTAGAAGTTCAACATACTACTGTCGGGGGAGGTCAGGTTGTGATCAGAATATTATTCTCATCCCGTGATTAGAATAGTGTTTAGCTATATGTGTGTGTGTGTGTGTGTGTGTGTTTTCTGTCCTCTACAGCATTCACTTATAGCTATGTCTTCAGCTTTGCTATTTTCTGGGCTAAGTGATGTTGGGGAACATAGTAATTCTAAAAATTTCATACAATCACGCAAGATCTATCTAGGAGATGCATAGCAACGAGATGGGAGAGTGTGTCCACGTACTACAAAAAAAAGACACATCCATGACATTTTGGGCCGAACGGAAAAAAATTCTATCATGCTTATGACACTTCTATGACGATAATCGTGACAAAACCCGGTATCATCATAGATGTGGCGGGCTCCTACTTCTATGACAAAAAATCATGACAGAAAATGGGCTTTTCGTCCTGGGCGGGCCGGAGACGTAGCTGCATGACATTCTTTGGGTCGTCCATGACGGAAAAAACCATGGTAGAAGCGAGGGCGAGGAAAATATTGGGGGAGTTCCTAGTTACGGTGGGTGGTTGGGGGCCAAGCGATGCACGTTTCTCTCGTACGTACACACGTGTGTGCAAGGCGTTGGGCTCTAATTGAACCCGAGCGATTGCACTGCAGGCTACGCGTTACTGAACCCGAGCGATCGACCGATGGCTGTTAACTGAACCCGATCAAGCAATTCCTTCGCTACTGTTCCTAACTAAAGCCGATCGAACCTGTTGCCTCTTGATGAACAGTGAGCGTTGTTGGTGGGGTTGGACGAACAATTCCCGGTTGGGGGCTGGATGAACAGGACCCCGTGGTAGTAGAGGCCGTTGCGCTGGATGAATAGGACCCCGTGTGTGGAGGGTTGGATGAACAGGAGCCCGTGGTAGTAGAGGCCGTTGCCGCTGGATGAACAGGACCCCGTGTGTTGAGGGCTGGATGAACAGGACCCAGTGTGTGGAGGGCTAGATGAACATGACCCCGTGGAGGGCTAGTTGAACAGTAGCCGGTGGAGGGCTGGTTGAACAGTACCCGGTGGAGGGCTGGATGAACAGTAGCCCGTGGAGGAGTGGTTGAACAGGACCCCGTGGAGAGGGCTAGTTGAACAGTAGCCGGTGGAGGAGCGGTGGAGACTGGATGAACAGGAGCCCGTGGATGAACAGTCGTAGGTGGAGGCTGGAGGAGGTCGACGATGGATGAACAGTAGCCCGTGAAGGCTGGAGGAGGTCGACGGTGGAGATGAATAGTTTCTCGTGGAGTCCTGTTTTGCGGTACGCCACACCTCCCCCGATGAATAGGACCCCCGTTCAATCGTTGTGCTCCAACACAAGTCAGTTTCCTCCGTTTTGTGGTACGCCACACCCCTCCCAATCAACAGGACCCCGTTTCAACCGTAGGAGGTCCAAGAGAACTCGGTTTCCTCCGTTTTGCGGTATGCCAGACCCTCCCGATGAACAGGATCCCGTTTCGACCATGGCCAGTCGAACACAAGGCCGTTTCTTCCGTTCTGCGATACGCCAGGCCTCGTTTCCATCGGCTGTTCCATCCAAGCCGGTTGGCTCCCGATGAACACCAGGTATTCTGTTGCCTCCCGATGAACACGATGCATTCTGTTGCCTCCCCATGAACACGACGACGACGCAGTTTCTCCGTTCCGACCCAGCCATGTACATGAGCCATGGCTGTACGTATGCGCGAGTAGGTGTTTAGGACCCCGCCCGTATCTACATACGTGGCCGTATTTACTTTCTTGCACCCCGACCGATGTATGTACGTGTACATGCTACGTGTGCGCCTCTACTATGACACGTGTGTGCCTTTACTATGACACGTGCCCTTCCTTACACGGCCATGGTTCATCGCTGCAGCTTGCAGACAGACCGATCGACCAGTATGTACATACACGTACGCGACCAGAATGACAACGCTGCGTACGCTTAGACCAGGTGGGTCCCGACTGTCAGGCACTTCCTTGTGTGCGAAGATGTAGCTGTGGGTCCCAGCAGTCAGGGGGCGAATCATTTTTTGCCTGTAATATGGACGCACTTCCTTGCATGCGAAGATGTAGCTGGTGGGTCCCAGTAGTCAGGGGGGAAACGTTTTTTTCGCGAAATACGGTGGCCCATCCAGTGGGTCCCTACTGTCAGGTGGAGGAATCATTATTTTCCGTGTAATAAGGAGGCACTTCCTTGCTGCGGCCGTGGACCCAGCTGTCAGCCTCTCCATGTACAGTACTCTTCTGATAGAAGTCGTTCTGTGACCACGTTGACCATGCCGCGCCGAGAGCACCAGAGCGGTGGACGACGGCGAGGCCTAGGAAGGGACGACGCGGAGCCGGGGAAGACGCGACAGTGGAAGCCCACGCGGAGAGGAGTACGAGGGTTCACTGGTTCGACTGTGGTGTGAGCCTGCCGTCTCCGCAGAATAACATGGGGTGTGGGTGAGGCCTTCGCGGTGAGAGTAGTAGGGGGCGGTGAGGCCTTCGCGGCATCACAGCCGGCCACAGGAGGCAGGAGCACGCGGCACGACCGACGCTGGTTTGGGCGGATGGAGCAAGAAGACCAGAGGTTGAAGAAGCACAACGGTCGTTGGATGGACATCGCACGGTCACTGGAGCTAGAATCGTTTGAAGGAAATTTGCCCTAGAGTCAATAATAAAGTTGTTATTTATATTTCCTCATATCATGACAAATGTTTATTATTCTTGCTGTAATTGTATTAACCGGAAACTTAGTGCATGTGTGAATACATAGACAAACTGAGTGTCACTAGTATGCCTCTACTTGACTAGCTTGTTAATCAAAGATGGTTAAGTTTCCTAACCATTGACATGAGTTGTCATTTGAATAACGGGATCACATCATTAGTGAATGATGTGATTCACTTGAACCATACATTAGCTTAGCACGATGATCGTTTAGTTTGTTGCTATTGCTTTGTTCATAACTTATACATGTTCCTACGACTATGAGATTATGCAACTCCCGAATACCGGAGGAACACTTGGTGTGCTATCAAACGTCACAACGTAACTGGCTGGGTATAAAGATGCTCTATAGGTGTCTCCGATGGTGTTTGTTGAGTTGGCATAGATCGAGATTAGGATTTGTCACTCCTGTACCGGAGAGGTATCTCTAGGCCCTCTCGGTAATGCACATCACTATAAGCCTTGCAAGCAATGTGACTAATGAGTTAGTTACGGGATGTTGCATTACGGAACGAGTAAAGAGACTTGTCGGTAATGAGATTAAACTAGGTATTGAGATACCGACGATCGAATCTCGGGCAAGTAACATACCGATGACAAAGGGAACAACGTATGTTGTTATGCGGTTTGACCGATAAAGATCTTCGTAGAATATGTAGGAACCAATATGAGCATCCATGTTCCGCTATTGGTTATTGACCAGAGATGAGTCTCGGTCATGTCTACATAGTTCTCGAACCCGTAGGGTCCGCACGCTTAACGTTCGATGACGATCAGTATTATGAGTTTATGTGTTTTGATGTACTGAAGGTAATTTGGACTCACGGATGCGATCACGGACATGACGATGAGTCTCGAAATGGTCGATACATAAAGATCGATATATTGGAAGGCTATGTTTGGACATCGGAATGGATCCGGATGAGTTCGGGCATTTACCGGAGTACTGGAGGGTTACCGGAACCCTCCGAGGAGTCAATGGGCCTTATTGGGCCTTAGTGGGAGAGAGGAGGAGGCGGCCAAGGTGGAGGGAGCCCCCCCCCAACCCAATCCGAATTGGGTGGGCGGCCGGCCCCCCTTTCCTTCCCTCTCTCCCCCCTTCCTTCCTCTCCCACTCCAACTAGGGAAGGGGGAATCCTGCTCCCACAGGGAGTAGGACTCCCCCCTTGGGCGTGCCATGAGAGGGCCAGCCCTCCCCTCCTCCACTCCTTTATATACGGGGGAGGGGGCACCCCATAGACACACAAGTTGATTGTTTAGCCGTGTTCGGTGCCCCCTCCACAGAATTCCACCTCGGTCATATCATTGTAGAGCTTAGGCGAAACCCTGTGTCGGTAACTTCATCATCACCGTCATCACACCGTCATGCTGACGAAACTCTCCCTCGACCTCAGCTGGATCTAGAGTTCGTGGGACGTCACTGAGATGAACGTGCGCAGATTGTGGAGGTGCCGTACCTTCGGTGCTAGGATCGGTCGGATCGCGAAGGCGTACGACTACATCAACCGCGTTGTCATAACGCTTCCGCTTACGGTCTACGAGGGTACGTGGACAACACTCTCCCTCTCGTTATTGTGCATCACCTAGATGAATCTTGCGTGTGCGTAGGATTTTTTTTGAAATTACTGCGTTCCCCAACAGTGGCATCAGAGCCAGGTATATGCGTAGATGTTATATGCATGAGTAGAACACAAAGAAGTTATGGGCGTGAGTATATACATATTGCTTGCCGTCACTAGTTGATTCTTGATTCAGCGATATTGTTGGATGACGCGGCTCAGACCGACATTATGCATACGCTTACGCGAGACTGGTTCTACCGACGTGCTTTGCACACAGATGGCTAGTGGGTGTCTGTTTCTCCAAGTTTAGTTGAATCGGTTTCAATGAACAGGGTTCTTTCTGAAGATCAAAAAGCAACCACTATACTACGTTGTGGTTTTTGATCCGTAGGTAAGAACGGCTCTTGCTAGAAGCCCGTAGCAGCCACGTAAAACTTGCAACAACAAAGTAGAGGACGTCTAACTTGTTTTTGCATCGCATGTTGTGATGTGTGATACGTCTCCAACGTATCTATAATTTTTTATTGTTCCATGCTATTATATTATCTGTTTTGGATGTTTATGGGCTTTATTATGCACTTTTATATTATTTTTGGGACTAACCTATTAACCCAGAGCCTAGTGCCAGTTTCTATTTCCCTTGTTTCAGTATTTCACAGGAAAGGAATATCAAACGGAATGAAACCTTCGGGAGCGTGATTTTTGGAACGAATGTGATCCAGGAGACTTGGAGTTGAAGTCAAGGAAGCTTCGAGGTGGCCACGAGGCAGGGAGGCGCACCTGCCCCTTGGGCGCGCCCCCACCCTCGTGGGCCCCTCATGATTCCCCTGACCGACTTCTTTTGCCTATATATATCCATATACCCTAAAAAATTGAAGAACAGAATAGATCGAGAGTTCCATCGCCAGAAGCCTCCGTAGCCACCGAAAACCAATCTAGACCCATTCCGGCACCCTGTCGGAGGGGAGAATCCCTCTCCGGTGGCCATCTTCATCATCCCGGCGCTCTCCATGACGAGGAGGGAGTAGTTCACCCATAGGGCTGAGGGTATGTACCAGTAGCTATGTGTTTGATATCTCTCTCTCTCTCTCTCTTGTGTTCTTGAGGTGGCACGATCTTGATGTATCGCGAGCTTTGCTATTATATTTGGATCTTATGATGTTTCTCCCCCTCTACTCTCTTGTAATGGATTGAGTTTTCCCTTTGAAGTTATCTTATCGGATTGAGTCTTTAAGGATTTGAGAACACTTGATGTATGTCTTGCACGTGCTTATTTGTGGTGACAATGGGATATCATGTGATCCACTTGATGTATGTTTTGGTGATCAACTTCGAGTTCCGTGACCTCATGAACTTATGCATAGGGGTTGGCACACGTTTTCGTCTTGACTCTCCGGTAGAAACTTTGGGGCACTCTTTGAAGTTCTTTTTGTTGGTTGAATAGATGAATCTGAGATTGTGTGATGCATATCGTATAATCATACCCACGGATACATGAGGTGACATTGGAGTATCTAGGTGACATTAGGGTTTTGGTTGATTTGTGTCTTAAGGTGTTATTCTAGTACGAACTCTATGATAGATTGAACGGAAAGAATAGCTTCGTGTTATTTTACTACAGACTCTTGAATAGATCGATCAGAAAGGATAACTTTGAGGTGGTTTCATACCCTACCATAATCTCTTTGTTTGTTCTCCGCTATTAGTGACTTTGGAGTGACTCTTTGTTGCATCTTGAGGGATAGTTATATGATCCAATTATGTTATTATTGTTGAGAGAACTTGCACTAGTGAAAGTATGAACCCTAGGCCTTGTTTCAACGCATTGCAATACCGTTTACGCTCACTTTTATCATTAGTTGCCTTGCTGTATTTTTTTTTCAGATTACAAAAACCTTTATCTACCATCCATTTTGCACTTGTATCAGCATCTCTTCGCCGAACTAGTGCACCTATACAATTTACCATTGTATTGGCTATGTTGGGGACACAAGAGACTCTTTGTTATTTGGTTGCAGGGTTGCTTGAGAGAGCCCATCTTCATCTTACGCCTCCCACGGATTGATAAACCTTAGGTCATCCACTTGAGGGAAATTTGCTACTGTCCTACAAACCTCTGCACTTGGAGGCCCCACAACGTCTACAAGAAGAAGGTTGTGTAGTAGACATCAAGCTCATTTCTGGCACCGTTGCCGGGGAGATTCGCGCCAAGTCAAGTCAAGATTTGACTCCCGACAACAAGCCATTCCTGGCGCCGTTGCCGGTGAGGTTAGTGCTTGAAGGTATATCTTTAGATCTTGCAATTGAATCTTTTTGTTTCTTGTTTTAGCACTAGTTTAGTTTATAAAAGAAAACTACAAAAAAAGGAATTGAGTTTACCTCACACGCTTCATCTTTTTAATATCTTTCGTGAGAAATGATGGAAAGGAAAATTGTGCTCAAGTGCTAGAAGAAGAAGTCTATAAAATGTTTGGCACTAAATCTTTGAATGATGAGCATGATTGCAATGTTATTGGTATGAACTCTTTGAATATCCATAGTACTAATGATGATTGCACAAGTTAAGATGAAAATGTCTCTTATAAGCATGTCAACTTGTGTGGAGTTCATAGAGTTTGCAAGTACACAGCAATTAGGGAAAATAGATTCTGCAAGAGGCATAAGTATTTGGAAACTAAATGGTTGCAAGAAAGGCTAGATATTTGTGGTGAAAATTTAAACTTTCTTAGCCGTACTTGTGAACTTTGCAATGAACGTGATCATTTCAGTACCCAATGCAAATTGTTTCATGATCGTATCATGTCCAAAAATTGTGATGCATTGATTTCCCTTGCACATCATAATGAACTTAGTTTGCTCTTGGGTTATGAATAAATGAAACGTATATCTAAGGTTATTCTAGAATTTGCCCTTGATAGAGTTCTTAATTTTGATCTAGAGGAAATTTATATGTATTGTGCGGTGAATTGCATTGAAAATCCTTATATTGCCAAGTATATAAAGAAAAGAAAACAAATGGAGGATGAAGAGAATACTAATGAAAGGGAAGAGGCTTCCCAATATCCTCCTATTATTTCTTATGATGAATCAGGTAATGAGGAGGAGCATTCTATTCAACCAATCTCATTAATAAGGAGCTTAAAAAGAGGGTTAAACCCACACATGATGTGAAGAATAAAAATAAAATACGGAGAGGCAAAGGTAGAAAGGTATCCCTCCCAAATGATGTTGCTCCTATTACTCATTGTGATGATGATAATTGCTATACTATCGGTGCTATCCATACTATTAATGATGAGAGTGATTACGCTTATAATATGAAAAGGCCCAAGCTTGGGGATGCTATGTTTGATGAGAATGACATATTTGAGAATATATTTGTTGTAATTAATGTCTGTCCCAAGCTTGGGGATGCTATGTTTGATGAAGATGATATTTTTAGCCTCCCAAGTTTTGATATGCAAATTTGTTATGATGATAGCATGCCTCCTACTTATGATGATTATATTGATGAAAGTGGGTTTGGAAGAGTGTCAACTTTAGGAAGTAGTAATCCCACTATTTTGGAGGATGTTGAATCTTATTGTAATAATTATGAAAGTGGCTTTGGAGAGGTCATGACTTTATTTAGTAATGATTCCACTATCTTGGAAGAGGTTTCAATCAATTATGGTGAGAACAAGGTTGCTACTTATGATAATTATTGTGATGATACGTATGCTATAAAAAGTAGTGATTAATATATTTATAAAACTTGTCATGATTATGATTACCCCTTTTCTGAACATTACTCTTTTAATATGGAAACAATTTATAGTATTCGTGTTTCTTATGATACTCCCACTATTCCGAATGAGAAGAATTTTGCTTATGTGGAGAGTAATAAAATTTCTATGCTTGTAGATCATGCTTTATGTGATGGTTATATTGTTGAATTCATTCATGATGCTACTAAAAATTATTATGCGGGAGGAATATATGCTCGTAGGAATTGCAATAATATCAAGTTTCCTCTCTATGTGCTTAAAATCTTGAAGTTATGCTTGTTTTGCTTTCCTATGCAAGTTGATTCTTGTTCCCACAAGTTGTTTGCTCACAAAATCCCTATGCATAGGAAGTGGGTTAGACCTAAATTTTCTAGTCATATTTTTCATGATTCTCTCTTTATGTTACAATTCTTATCTTTTATGTGAGCATGATTGAAATCATCATGCCTAGCTAGGGGCGTTAAATGATAGCGCTTGTTGGGAGGCAACCAGTTTTTATTTTTGTTCCTATTTAGTAATAAATAATTTATCTAACCTCTGTTATGATTGATTTCTTATGTTTTAATTAGTGTTTGTGCCAAGTAGAACCTTTGGGAAGACTTGGGGAAAGTCTTTGCGATCTTGCTGTAAAAATCAGAAACTTTAGCGCTCATGAGATTTGTTGCCATTTTTTATTTGAGAGTGATATTTAGTAATTCTTTTTCAAGATGATTAATAGATAAATTCCTCATGTCCAGCAATTTATTTTAGAATTTTTGGGGTTCCATAAGTATACGTTTGATCCAGATTACTACAGACTGTTCTGCTTTTGACATATTCTATTTTTTATGTGTTGTTTGCTTATTTTGATGAATCTATGAGTAGTATTGGAGGGTGTGAACCATAATGAGTTGGAATACAGTAGATATTACACCAATATGAATTTAGAATGAGTTCACAACAGTACCTAAGTGGTGATTTATTTTCTTATACTAATGGAGCTTACGAGTTTTTTGTTAAGTTTTGTGTTGTGAAGTTTTCAAGTTTTGGGTAAAGATACGATGGACTATGGAATAAGGAGTGGCAAGAGCCTAAGCTTGGGGATGCACAAGGCACCCCCAAGGTAATATTCAAGGACAACCAAGAGCCTAAGCTTGGGGATGCCCCGGATGGCATCCCCTCTTTCATCTTCGTTCATAGGTAACTTTACTTGGAGCTATATTTTTATTCGCCACATGATATGTGTTTTGCTTGGAGCGTCATTTTATTTCATTTTGTTTTGCTTGCTGTTTGAATAAAATACCAAGATCTGAAATTATTAAATGTTAGAGAGTCTTCACCTAGTTGCATAATTATTTGACTACCCATTGATCTTCACTTATATCTTTCGGAGTAGTTTGTCATTTGCTCTGGTGCTTCACTTATATCCTTTTAGAGCACGGCGGTGGTTTTATTTTGAAGAAATAGATGAACTCTCGTGCTTCACTTATATTATTTTGAGAGTCTTTAGAACAGCGTGGTAATTTGCTTCTGTTATGAAACTAGTCCTAATATGATGGGCATCCAAGATGGGTATAATAAAAAACTTTCATATAAGTGCATTGAACACTAAGAGAAGTTTGACACTTGATGATTATTTTGAGATATGGAGATAGTGATATTAAAGTTGTGCTAGTTGAGTAGTTGTGAATTTGAGAAATAATTGTGTTGAAGTTTGCAAGTCTTGTAGCATGCACGTATGGTAAACGTTGTGTAACAAATTTGAAACATGAGGTGTTATTTGATTGTCTTCCTTATGAGTGGCGGTCGGGGACGAGCGATGGTCTTTTCCTACCAATCTATCCCCTTAGGAGCATGCGTGTAGTGCTTGGTTTTTGATGACTTGTAGATTTTTGCAATAAGTATGTGAGTTGTTTATGACTAATGTTGAGTCCATGGATTATACGCACTCTCACCCTTCCATCTTTGCTAGCCTCTTCGGTACCGTGCATTGCCCTTTCTCACCTCGAGAGTTGGTGAAAACTTCGCCGGTGCATCCAAACCCCGTGATGCGATATGCTCTATCACACATAAACCTCCTTATATCTTCCTCAAAACAGCCACCATACCTACCTATTGTGGCATTTCCATAGCCATTCCGAGATATATTGCCATGCAACTTTCCACCGTTCCGTTTATTATGACACGCATCATCATTGTCATATTGCCTTGCATGATCATCTAGTTGACATCGTATTTGTGGCAAAGCCACCATGCATAATTTATCATACATGTCACTCTTGATTTATTGCCCATCCCGATACACCGCCGGAGGCATTCATATAGAGTCATACTTTGTTCTAGTATCGAGTTGTAATCATTGAGTTGTAAATAAATAGAAGTCTGAAGATCATCATTAATAGAGCATTGTCCCAAATAAGCAAAAAAAAAAGAGAAAGGCCAAAAAAAGAATAAAAAAATAAAAAAGGGACAATGCTACTATCCTCTTTTTCCACACTTGTGCTTCAAAGTAGCACCATGATCTTTATGATAGAGAGTCTCTTATGTTGTCACTTTCATATACTAAGTGGGAATTTTTCATTATAGACTTGGCTTGTATATTCCAACAATGGGCCTCCTCAAGTGCCCGAGGTCTTCGTGAGCAAGCAAGTTGGATGCACACCCACTTAGTTTCTTTTGTTGTGCTTTCATACATTTATAACTCTAGTGCATCCGTTGCATGGCAATCCCTACTCCTTGCATTGACATCAATTGATGGGTATGTCCCTAGCCCATTGATTAGCCGCGTCAATGTGAGACTTTCTCCTTTTTGTCTTCTCCACATAACCCCCTTCATTATATTCTATTCCACCCATAGTTCTATATCCATGGCTCACGCTCATGTATTGCGTGAAAGTTGAAAAAAGTTTGAGATTACTAAAGTATGAAACAATTGCTTGGCTTGTCATCGGGGTTGTGCATGATGAGAGCATACTTGTGTGACGAAAATGGAGCATGACCAAACTATATGATTTTGTAGGGATGAACTTTCTTTGGCCATGTTATTTTGAGAAGACATGATTGCTTAGTTAGTATGCTTGAAGTATTATTATTTTTATGTCAATATTAAACTTTTATCTTGAATCTTTCGGATCCGAATATTCATGCCACAATAGAGAGAATTACATGGATAAATATGTTGGGTAGCATTCCACATCAAAAATTCTGTTTTTATCATTTACCTACTCGAGGACGAGCAGGAATTAAGCTTGGAGATGCTGATACATATCCAACGTATCTATAATTTTTGATTGTTCCATGCTATTATATTATATGTTTTGGTTACTAATTGCTCAGGTTACTGAAAAAATGAAAAAGAAAAAGAAAACGAAAAAAAGGAGGAAAAGAAAGCTACACATGGAAGTTGTATATATTTTTGGAGAGTTTGTTCAGTTTTTCTGCCACGTTCTTTGCACTAGTAGATTGAGCAATCTAGTGCCCGTATAATTTGAGCGATTTGCTAGCGTCTCTCCTTTGCATTTGCAACACGAGCATTACTCCGACATTCCAGAATTTTGAGCTCAGTTTCAGAGTTGCATTTGCCCCACTTATCTCCACCGTGTGTGTTTCCGTGGGTCTCTATCATATGATCAGCACTAGGATTTGTGAATTGGTGTTGATAGGTATTCCAACCAAGCTCCACCATATACCCTATTTGTTGTGTGATAGTTTCACCCTCGGTATTCGCTACATCACATCCGTGCACGTTCTGCCCATACAAGTTGGTAAGCTTTTCTAATTCACTTTGGAACGGTAAGATACCTTGTTTCTTTTAGTTTTGAGTGAGTTGAGAGTTTTCCACATACACTATATTTTATGTGAGTACTAATCACCTAATCATGTCCGACGAGTCTTTTGATGTACAACAGAAAAAGGATCCTAAATCCGTGGTGCATTGGAATGAATATGAAGCTTTTCGTGATCATCTTCAGCAACAAATTCAGTGCGCAACCGATCCTACAAATGAGAATGTGTAGAACATGGAGTTGGAGCTCAAGGATGCCACAGAAACCATCACATCAACACAACGGCAAGTTAGTGAAATTCAGGGGACTCTAGTTAACTTGCAGCAAGCTATGGCTGCGTTGCAACAGTCCGTTGATCGCCAACAGAATCAGCAGCATGATGATGATGATGATGATGGTGAAGCTAGTGTTCATGGTGGTAATGATGGTGTTGCAGCTGCTAATGCTGCCAATGTCCAAGCGGCTGCAGCATATCGTGCACAATTACAGCAAGCTAATCGGGACCAGCAAGCTCCACACGAGCCGGTTGTTGCTGGTCAAGATGGTGGTCATGGTAATTGAGGCCGTTGTGGTGGCCGTGCTGCTGCCATTCTCGTAGGCCGTGGATTTGCTCCTCTTGGTGCGCGCCATCGATTTGATGATGATGTTTTTGTACAACCAGCCAACCGTGATGATGATGGTCTGGGCAAACCAAAGTTCTGTCCATTTGAGGTGGTCTATGGTTTTAAGCCAATTACACCACTTGATTTGTTGCCCCTTCCAATTCAAGAGAGAGTGAACATGAATGCATCCAAGAGGGCAGATTTCATGAGGAAGATACACGAGAAGACTAAAGAAGCCATTGAAAAGAAGGGCAAGTACACGGCTGATCATGTTAATAAGAAGAGAAAGGAGGTGTTGTTTCAGCCGAGCGACATGGTGTGGGTACACTTACGCAAGGATAGATTTCCTGAGCAGCGCAAGTCCAAGTTGAAACCAAGAGGTGATGGACCATATAAAGTGCTTGCTAAGATTAATAATAATGCATACAAAATTTATCTTCCGACTGAAGAGTTTGGCGTGAGTAATACGTTCAACGTCGCTGATTTGACGCCATATACTGGAGAAGACCTTGGTGCGTCACGGTCGACGCCTTTTCAAGGGGGGGGGGGAGGATGATGAGAACATCCCTACTCCTTTACCATCATTTTCAATTAAAGATGATATTGCACAAGACAAGTCCAATGAAATCAGAATTGGACCAATTACAAGAGCACGTGCAAAACTACTTGAACAACAGGTGAATTCACTCTTAGTTGAATCTGACATTTGTGTTAATCAGAATTTTATACTGCCTAAGTCTATGCATATTTGTATGATCAGATTTGAAGGGAAGGCAAGCTTGGCACGTGGAGATGAAGAATTGCAGCAAGAAGAACTTCTACTGATGTCTAATATCAGCAAGTGCATGAGGGAGGAGAGGGAGGCAGGTGCACAACATAAACAGAAGGAAAATCAGAACCGGACTTGGATTGACAACCAGGAGGCCCGCAATTGCTATACGTGTAGAATCCGTGTCCGTGCTCCGAATAAGGCGTTTAAATACAATTTGGAATGCTTGACTCGTGTGCTTTCCAAATTGTATACTCGCATCCCGCGATTCGCGGTGACCGAGTTGCAGTCACCAAAACAATACGGCGGTTGTTTCTGCCAGTTTTTCCAGATAGATTCGTTTAAGTTAGGAAAGTTAGAGATAAGTTGGATTTCGACCCCAACACTATGTTGGATGTCCAGGGGTCTTTATATACCCTTTTAAGTCGTGGCTTTTAGGGTTAGACCACGTTTTGATTAAACTCATATCAGACTGAATTGCTTTAAGCATTCCTCTGTACTCATATTCCTCTTTGCATCGATCAGGAATATTTACCTACACCAAATTTGTTTCGATAGGGTGTATTTGCTACTGAAAGTCAAGTGCTATCTATCATTCCATTGGGAATTGGGAGATTGCAGAACCGCTTCGTGGTCGGCGGCTACGTGCGCAAGTGTGTGGTGTTGCGGATATCCATAGGGTTGAAGATCTGTTGCATTGGCAACGGGGGAACAACCGGAGAGTTCGAGAGCATCTCACAAGTTATCCAGCAAGTTCATCATCGACATCATCCACTCACTGAGAAGATCGGGCCACCTCATATCATACAACAATGTTAGTTTTAAGGCTGGTCATGGTGGGAGTAACTTAGCAAGTACTATAGCACATTCCAAGACAAGTTTTCTTATGTGGCATATCATTAATAACATTGGATAGTTTTCTAAAGTATGAGATACATTCCTCCACTCAATGAGGACATCCCTACTCCTTTACCATCATTTTCAATTAAAGATGATATTGCGCAAGACAAGTCCAATGAAATCAGAATTGGACCAACTGCAAGAGCACGTGCAAAACTACTTGAACAACAGGTGAATTCACTCTTAGTTGAATCTGACATTTGTGTTAATCAGAATTTTATGCTGCCTAAGTCTTTGCATATTTGTATGATCATATTTGAAGGGAAGGCAAGCTTGGCACGTGGAGATGAAGAATTGCAGCAAGAAGAACTTCTACTGATGTCTAATATCAGCAAGTGCACGAGGGGGGAGAGGGAGGCAGGTGCACAACATAAACAGAAGGAAAATCAGAACCGAACTCGGATTGACAGTTAGGAGGCCCGCAATTGATATACGTATAAGGCGTTTAAATACAATTTGGAAAGCTTCACTCGTGTGCTTTCCAAATTGTATACTCGCAGCCCGCGACTCGCGGTGACCGAGTCGCAGTCACCAAAACAATACGGCGGTTGTTTCTGCCAGTTTTTCTAGATAGATTTGTTTAAGTTAGGAAAGTTAGAGATAAGTTGGATTTCGACCCCATCACTATGTTGGACGTCCAGGGGTCTTTATATACCCTTGTAAGTCGTGGTTTTTAGGGTTAGACCATGTTTTGATTAAACTCATATCAGACTGAATTGCTTTAAGCATTCCTCTGTACTCATATTCCTCTTTGCATCGATCAGGAATATTTACCTACACCAAATTTGTTTCGATAGGGTGTATTTGCTACTGAAAGTCAAGTGCTATATGTCGTTCCATTGGGAAGTGGGAGATTGCAGAACCGCTTCGTGGTCGGCGGCTACGTGCGCAAGTGTGTGGTGTTGCGAATATCCATAGGGTTGAAGATCTGTTGCATTGGCAACGGGGGAACAACCGGAGAGTTCGAGAGCATCTCACAAGTTATCCAGCAAGTTCATCATCGACATCATCCGCTCACTAAGAAGATCGGGCCACCCCATATCATCTTGGTATCAGATTTCCAGCGTTATCTCGGTGAGCATCCACCAATCCCTTAGATTAGTTTTGTTTTTGTCCTATATAGAAAAAGCCATACAAAAATATTAGGGTTTAGAGTTTTTGCCATAGCCTAGGTAGCATCGGTTCCAAGTATTAGTTGCTGATCATAGTCTTTTATTGGCGTAACTTACTTTCTGATCTGAGTCATTGTAGATTGTCTAGGTTTTCCTTTTCTCACGTCGGAGTCGTTTGGTTGCTGTCAAGTCTGTTGGTCCGAGTCAGATTTTGTTTGGTTTGATTAACTATCCGAATCAGATTGTGTTTCATTTGATAACCATAGTCAGCCTTTCTTCTTTTGCGTAGTACTTTCCTATTGAGACTAGCATATCCTTTGCTCTACGGGCTGCTCATATAGGAATTTGAAGAGTGCATCTTTTGTTTTGGCAAAATTAGATTGGTTACTAATTGCTCAGGTTACTGGAAAAAGAGAGAGAGAAAGAAATCAAAAGAGAAAGAAAAAGGAAAAAAGGAGGAAAAGAAAGCTACACGTGGAAGTTGTATATATTTTTGGAGAGTTTGTTCGGTTTTTCTGCCACGTTCTTTGCACTAGTAGATTGAGCAATCTTGTGCCCGTATAATTTGAGCGATTTGCTAGCGTCTCTCCTGTGCATTTGCAACACGAGCATTACTCCGACATTCCAGAATTTTGAGCTCAGTTTCAGAGTTGCATTTGCCCCACTTATCTCCACCGTGTGTGTTTCCGTGGGTCTCTATCATACGATCAGCACTAGGATTTGTGAATTGGTGTTGATAGGTATTCCAACCAAGCTCCACCATTTACCCTGTTTGTTGTGTGATAGTTTCACCCTCGGTATTCGCTACATCACATCCATGCACGTTCTGCCCATACAAGTTGGTAAGCTTTTCTAATTCACTTTGGAACGGTAAGATACCTTGTTTCTTTCAGTTTTGAGTGAGTTGAGAGTTTTCCACATACACTATATTTTCTGTGAGTACTAATCACCTAATCATGTCCGACGAGTCTTTTGATGTACAGCAGAGAAAGGATCCTAAATCCGTGGAGCATTGGAATGAATATGAAGCTCTTCGTGATCATCTTCAGCGACAAATTTAGTGTGCAACCGATCCTATACATGAGAATGTGCAGAACATGGAGTTGGACCTCAAGGATGCCATAGAAACCATCACACCAACACAATGGCAAGTTACTGAAATTCAGGGGACTCTAGTTAACTTGTAGCAAGCTATGGCTGCGTTGCAACAGTCCGTTGATCGCCAACAGAATCAGTAGCATGATGATGATGATGGTGAAGCTAGTGTTCATGGTGGTAATGATGGTGTTGCAGCTGCTAATGCTGCCAATGTCCAAGGGGCTGCAGCATGTCGTGCACAATTACAGCAAGCTAATCGGGACCAGCAAGCTCCACACGAGCCGGTTGTTGCTGGTCAAGATGGTGGTTGTGGTAATGGAGGCCGTGGTGGTGGTCGTGCTACTGCCATGCCCGTAGGCCGTGGATTTGCTCCTCTTGGTGTGCGCCGTCAATTTGATGATGATGCTTTTGCACAACCAGCCAACCGTGATGATGATGGTCTTGGCAAACCAAAGTTCATCGTCCCCAAGTTTGTTGGTTCTACTGATGTTCAAGAGTACCTCAATTGGGAGCTGAAGGTGGAAAAATTATGGCGCATGCATGAGTACACGGAGGATAGAAAAATAAAACTTGCATCTTCTGAATTTGATGACTATGCTTTGCTTTGGTGGGATAATATTGTACAGTCCAGAATTGAAGATGGTGAACGTCCCATTGTTACATGGAGAGCTATGAAGGAAGAGATGCGTGCTCGCTTTGTTCCACGCAATTATATTCGTTCTCTCTATGACAGATTGCAGAATTTGAGGCAAGGTATTTCTTCCATGTGATGAGGACATCAATACCATTGTTACACCCACAGCCCCTACTGCTACATATACGGGACCAATTACTAGAGCTCGCGCACGCCAATTAAATTATCAGGTACTTTCGTTTCTTGGTAATGATTCTAATGTTCATGAGAATATGATGCTGCCTAAATTGGATACATTTGTTTTGCTTACAAATGAAGGGCCTAGCTTGGAGAAGGATGAACATTGGAGCAAGAACAAGCATGGAGATGATGCCATGCGCAAGGGGAACAAGAACGGAGTTACAAGTGATGATTTCAGAACTTTGAAGCCACCATAATGGGTGCATGAAGCCTTGGACGAAATATACAAGATGCCACTTCATAAATTTCGTCCCGAGGCTATTATAGGTGTTGCGTCACCTTTTTATTGGGCCAGGCCCATGTAATTTCGAAATACATAAGTATAGGCTATTTTTAGAGTCCGTATGCGTGGGGAAACAAGAGATAGGGTTGATTTCGGACCCCTCCACCAAGGGCCACGAAATTCCCCCTCTCTTCCTCCATATATACAGCCCTTAGGGCACCGTTTAGACTTTGGGTTTTGTTTAGATTAAAAGTTCGCCATAGCTGCAACTTCGCGTACTTCGTTTGTGTTCAACGACCAGACAAAGGCGTCACAGAACCCCACCTTGATCAATAAAGCTTTCCTCTTATATTCGCAATATCCAGATTGCAATCTTAGTTTCTTGCTTGTTCTTCGTTTGCTCGCAGGAAACAGACCCTCGTGGTCAGGTTGATCGTGCTCCGGCGTGGTCAATAACCTCTCGGAGTTGGTTTAGCGATTGCTAAGGCGCGACGTCCTCGCACGTTCGTAGTCGGATCGTCAAAGTCGACTTCCACCAAAGCGATATCCATCATCTCATCGAAAGACGGGACACCTTTGCCTCTATCAAGTGGTATCAGATTTCCAGGTTGCTCGGTGAGGTTTTACAGTTTTTCGTAGTTTAGATCGAGTCTGTTCGTCATACCTATAGTCCACGAAAAAGCCAAAAAAAAATAGGGTTAGTTCATCCCATCCGAACCAATCTGAGCCTTTGCATAATCTTTTCTGTATTTGCTTTGTTGAATTTGCGGTTGCATCATCGTGTCAAGTTGCTGGTCTTAGCGTCTAGTCTTTTAGAGTTTCGAGTTCTGTTCACAGGTTGTCACGTCGCCGCTGCCATATATCACCACTGCATCATCATCGTCGCTGTTGCCATATACCACCACCACATACTCACCGCCAATCCGAATCCATATACGCCACCACATATCCGCCGCCATCACGCCAATCCGAGTTCACCTGCAACATATATCCGCCACCTGTCCGTGTTCCACCAGATTCATCTCCGCCACCAGTCCGAGTTCCACCAGATTCATCTCCGCCACCAGTCCTAGTCCGAGTCCAGTAATTGTTGCATTGTTCTCGATTTCCAGATCACGCGATACTCCGAGTCGTGACAGAGAAGGACTCCCCAACTTCCGAGCCATCCGCAGAAGAAAAATAGTTCCAATTTCAAAAAAAAAACTAAGTCTGGAAAATTCTGGCTAGGCAGTTTTTAGACCATTTGTAGACTTTTTCGAAAAAAATTTGTAGCGGAGCAAAAAAAAAGTGCAAAAAAAAAGAGAAAAAAATGCAGAGTGTGCTCCTCCCTTGTTTACGTGCCGCGCCGTGATTTTGTTGGTGTTCTAGGCTCGCGTCTCTAGCACAGTCTAGCCTAGGACCAGCACAGTACCGTCGTTGAGCGTTTATTCAACTTTGCATCTCTGAATTGATTATTGCTGACCCTTTTTGCTACCATATTATAAGCCTTCCCAGCTCCACATACATCTACGTCGTGCGTTTGACTCTCCCTGGTAATCGCTCTATCCAAGCTTTGAGAGTTTTGACTACAACGGTTGCCGATCACCGCCTGCTGCTGGGTAAGTACTGGTAAGAATTTGAGTTTTGCTTGACGGGTTTGTGACACCCACCACCACCACTTGTTCGTAGTCTGTAGGATCATATTCTTGTGTGTTTCTATTGCTACTAACCATGCCAGGATCACAAGCCGACGAGATTGACTGGGAGAATTTATCGAACAAGGAGCTTCATGATAAGTTTCAGCAAATGATGACTGAACAGGTGCAAGATGTGCTGAACAATTTTGAAGAGGCCATGGAGAAGATCACTGGCCTTGAGAAGACGTTCGAAACAAAGCTCGATAACAAGTTTAATGAATTGCTCGCGCGTCTTCCACCACCACCACCCGCTGCACCTAACGCACCTCTCCAACAACAACAACAACGACTACCTCCACGTCGCGAAACAGACCTCCGCCGAGCAAGCCGTGTTCCTCTTGCGTTTGGCCAAACTGTTGGTGCTGCTGTTGATACTTCTGTGGCTCCTGCTGCTGATGCGGAGGAGGATGATTATGTGGGAGATTATGAGGATGAGGTTGATCAAAATCAGCACTACGTGCAGCCACCTGTACCACCACCAGCAGGTCCACCTCAGGTATATATTCGTAATGGTAGGCCTGCACCACCACCTCAGGTACGAGATGATGTCCATATTCCTAAACTGAAATTGAATATTCCACCATTTGAGGGTAGATATGTTCCTGATATATATCTTACTTGGGAGTTAGAAACTGAACAACGATTTACATGTTTACAATATCCCGAGGAGAGACGAGTTGCTGCTGCTGTTTGTGCTTTCACTAGTTTTGCATGTGTATGGTGGTCTGAACATTGTAGATTATATCCTATTCCAACTACTTGGGCTGCTTTGAAAACTGCTATGCGTACGCGTTGGGTTCCACCATATTATCAACGTGAATTGCTTCAAAAATTGCAGCGTTTAAGACAAGGGAAATTTTTTGTAGAAGAATATTATCAGGAATTACAAACTGGCATGATTAGATGTGGTATTGTTGAGGCGAATGAAGCTATGCTTGCACGTTTTCTGGGTGGATTAAATAGAGAGATTTAGACCATTCTAGACTATAAGGAGTATACTAATATCACTCGTTTATTCCATCTTGCTTGTAAAGCTGAACGTGAAGTGCAGGATCGACAAGCATTGGGGCGAACTAACTTTTCTGCAGGCCGACCTTCATCATGGACACCACGTGCATCTTCTACTTCAACTGCACCAGCACCTCCATCCGGTGCCACCTCCAGCCGTGATACAAGAAAACAGGCACAACCACCATTATCTGCCAAGAGCGCACCTGCGGGGCCTGCACAGCGTTCTTCTTCTTCCATGGCATCAACAGGGCACACAAGTGATATTATTTGTCGTCGTTGTAAGGGAGGAGGTCATTATGCGAGAGAATGCAAATCTCCATTGCTACCGCGGATGGTGGATATGAGTCTGCTAGTGACTATGATGAGGAGACTTTGGCTCTTATTACACGTGAAGAACATGGTGGAGATGATTCTGATCATGAGACGCAATACATGGCTCCTGAAGACGCTGACAGGTATGAATGTTTAGTTGCTCAACGTGTTTTGAGTGTGCAGATCACACAAGCTGAGCAAAATCAGAGGCACAATTTGTTCCATACCAAGGGAGTTGTGAAGGAACGTTCTGTGCGCGTCATCATAGACGGAGGGAGCTGCAACAACTTGGCTAGCATGGAGATGGTGGAGAAGCTTTCTCTCACCACAAGACCACATCCACATCCTTACTACATCCAATGGTTCAACAACAGCGGCAAGGTTAAGGTAACACGTACTGTTCGTGTGCATTTTAGTATCTCTACATATGCTGATTATGTTGATTGTGATGGGGTACCTATGCAAGCATGTTCCTTATTACTTGGTAGACCATGGCAATTTGATAAAAATTCTGTACACCATGGTAGAAACAATCACTATACTCTTTGTTCATAAGGATAAAAATATTACTTTGCTTCCTATGACTCCTGATTCCATTTTGAAAGATGATATTAATAGAGCTAATAAAGCAAAACAGGAGACGAATAAGAGTGAAAATCAGATTGTGGCAAAAGAATTTGAGCAACAAATGAAGCCTAATAATAAACCATCTAGTGTTGCTTCTGAAATTAAATTGAAAAGTGTATGTTTATTTGCCACCAAATCTGATATTGATGAGCTAGATTTCAGCAAATCTGTTTGCTATGCTTTTGTGTGCAAAGAGGCATTATTTTCATTCAAGGACGTGCCTTCCTCTTTGCCTCCTGCTGTCACTAACATTTTGCAGGAGTTCGCTGACGTCTTTCCACAAGACGTGCCACCGGGATTACCGCCTATTCGAGGGATTGAGCATCAGATTGACTTAATTCCCGGTGCTTCACTGCCAAACCGTGCACCATACCGTACCAATCCAGAGGAGACGAAGGAGATTATGCGTCAAGTACAAGAGCTTCTCGACAAAGGTTATATACGCGAATCCCTTAGTCCTTGTGCTGTTCCTATTATTCTAGTGCCGAAAAAGGATGGTACATCACGTATGTGTGTTGATTGTAGAGGCATTAATAATATTACTATTCGTTATCGTCATCCTATTCCTAGGCTAGATGATATGCTTGATGAATTGAGTGGCTCTACAATATTCTCCAAAGTTGATTTGCGTAGTGGATACCATCAAATTCATATGAAATTGGGAGATGAATGGAAAACAACATTCAAAACTAAGTTTGGATTATATGAGTGGTTAGTCATGCCTTTTGGGTTAACTAATGCACCTAGTACTTTCATGAGATTAATGAACGAAGTTTTACGTCCTTTCATTGGACGATTTGTGGTAGTTTACTTTGATGACATATTGATTTATAGCAGATCTTTGGAAGAACATTTGGAACATTTACGTGCTGTTTTTATTGCTCTACGTGATGCACGTTTGTTTGGTAACCTTGGGAAGTGCACCTTTTGCACCGACCGAGTATCTTTTCTTGGCTATGTTGTTACTCCACAGGGAATTGAAGTTGATAAAGCCAAGATTGAAGCTATTGAGAGTTGGCCGCAACCCAAAACGGTCACACAAGTGAGGAGTTTTCTTGGCCTCGCTGGATTCTATAGGCGTTTTGTGAGAGATTTCAGCACCATTGCTGCACCTCTCAATGAGCTTACAAAGAAAGATGTGCCTTTTCTTTGGGGTACCGCACAGGAAGAAGCCTTCACAGTATTGAAAGATAAGTTGACACATGCTCCTTTACTCCAACTTCCTGATTTTAATAAGACTTTTGAGCTTGAATGTGATGCTAGTGGAATTGGATTAGGAGGTGTGTTATTACAAGATGGCAAACCTGTTGCATACTTTTCTGAAAAATTGAGTGGGCCTAGTCTGAATTATTCTACTTATGATGAAGAATTATATGCTCTTGTTCGGACTTTAGAAACATGGCAACATTATTTATGGCCCAAAGAATTTGTTATACATTCTGATCATGAATCTTTGAAACATATCAAAAGTCAAGCTAAACTGAATCGTAGACATGCTAAATGGGTTGAATTCATTGAGACTTTTCCTTATGTCATTAAACACAAGAAGGGAAAAGAAAATGTTATTGCTGATGCATTGTCTCGCCGCTATACTATGCTTTCACAACTTGACTTCAAAATATTTGGTTTGGAGACCATCAAAGATCAATATGTGCATGATGCTGATTTTAAAGATGTAATGCAGAATTGTAAAGAAGGAAGAATGTGGAACAAGTTCGTCGTTAACGATGGATTTGTGTTTCCTGCTAACAAGCTATGCATTCCAGCTAGCTCTGTTCATCTTTTGTTGTTGCAAGAGGCGCATGGAGGAGGATTAATGGGACACTTTGGCGTGAAGAAGACGGAGGACGTACTTGCTACACATTTCTTTTGGCCAAAGATGAGACGGGATGTTGAGCGTTTTATTGCTCGATGCACTACATGTCAAAAAGCTAAGTCACGACTCAATCCTCATGGTTTATATATGCCTTTGCCTGTACCTAGTGTTCCTTGGGAGGATATATCTATGGAATTTGTTTTAGGTTTACCTCGAACAAAGAAGGGGAGGGATAGCATATTTGTTGTCGTGGATAGATTCTCGAAAATGGCACACTTTATACCATGTCATAAAAGCGATGATGCTGTTGATGTTGCTGATTTGTTCTTTCGTGAAATTATTCGCTTGCATGGTGTGCCAAATACTATTGTTTCAGATCGTGATACTAAATTTCTTAGCCACTTTTGGAGATGTTTATGGGCTAAGTTGGGGACTAAACTGCTTTTTAGTACTACTTGTCACCCCCAAACTGATGGACAAACTGAAGTAGTCAATAGAACGTTGTCTACTATGCTTAGGGCTGTTTTGAAGAATAATAAGAAAATGTGGGAGGAATGCTTGCCTCATATTGAATTTGCTTATAATCGTTCATTACATTCTACTACTAAGATGTGCCCTTTTGAAGTTGTGTATGGTTTCCTACCTCGTGCACCTATTGATTTGTTGCCTCTTCCATCTTCGGAGAAGGTTAATTTTGATGCTAAACAACGTGCTGAATTGATTTTAAAAATGCATGAGTAAACTAAGGAAAACATTGAGCGTATGAATGCTAAATATAAACTTGCTGGAGATAAGGGTAGAAAACATGTTGTGTTTGCACCTGGAGATCTTGTTTGGTTACATTTGCGTAAGGATAGATTTCCTGATTTGTGCAAATCAAAGCTAATGCCACGTGTTGATGGTCCCTTTAAGGTGTTAGAGAAAATAAATGATAATGCATATAAACTTGGGCTGCCTGTAGATTTTGGGGTTAGTCCCACTTTTAACATTGCAGATTTGAAGCCTTATTTGGGTGAGGAAGATGAGCTTCCGTCGAGGACGACTTCATTTCAAGAAGGGGAGGATGATGAGGACATCAATACCATTGTTACACCCACAGCCCCTACTGCTACATATACGGGACCAATTACTAGAGCTCGCGCACGCCAATTAAATTATTAGGTACTTTCGTTTCTTGGTAATGATTCTAATGTTCATGAGAATATGATGCTGCCTAAATTGGATACATTTGTTTTGCTTGCAAATGAAGGGCCTAGCTTGGAGAAGGATGAACATTGGAGCAAGAACAAGCATGGAGATGATGCCATGCGCAAGGGGAACAAGAACAGAGTTACAAGTGATGATTTCAGAACTTTGAAGCCACCATAATGGGTGCATGAAGCCTTGGACGAAATATACAAGATGCCACTTCATAAATTTCGTCCCGAGGCTATTATAGGTGTTGCGTCACCTTTTTATTGGGCCAGGCCCATGTAATTTCGAAATACATAAGTATAGGCTATTTTTAGAGTCCGTATGCGTGGGGAAAGAAGAGATAGGGTTGATTTCGGACCCCTCCACCAAGGGCCACGAAATTCCCCCTCTCTTCCTCCATATATACAGCCCTTAGGGCACCGTTTAGACTTTGGGTTTTGTTTAGATTAAAAGTTCGCCATAGCTGCAACTTCGCGTACTTCGTTTGTGTTCAACGACCAGACAAAGGCGTCACAGAACCCCACCTTGATCAATAAAGCTTTCCTCTTATATTCGCAATATCCAGATTGCAATCTTAGTTTCTTGCTTGTTCTTCGTTTGCTCGCAGGAAACAGACCCTCGTGGTCAGGTTGATCGTGCTCCGGCGTGGTCAATAACCTCTCGGAGTTGGTTTAGCGATTGCTAAGGCGCGACGTCCTCACACGTTCGTAGTCGGATCGTCAAAGTCGACTTCCACCAAAGCGATATCCATCATCTCATCGAAAGACGGGACACCTTTGCCTCTATCACCATGGATGAATATTTTCAGGAGATGGAGCTTATTATGCAGCGTGATAGAGTGCGTGAAGAGCCTGAACAAACAATGCAGCGATTTCTCTCTGGTCTGAACTATAACATCAAGCGTATTGTTCGTCTTCACCAATATTAGGACATGACAGATTTGTTACACCAAGCACGTGAGGCTGAATTGCAGGTGGCTGAGGATGCTAAGTTTACATCTCGCACAACAACGAGTAGAGGTTGTTTTAAACCACGAACAACACCTAGTATGGAGCCTACTCCTAGTTCCACTTCTGGTTTTTGTGGTAATGTTTCTTCCAAATTAGATTCGGTGATCTCTAATGCGAAGAAACCGGTGCAACCTGCTGCTAATGCTACTGGTTCTACTAATTCTACAGCAAGAAACAGGTACATGAGTTGTCATACATGTGGTGGAAGGGGTCATTTTAAGAGAGATTGTCCCAATAAAAAGGTTATGTAGATTAATGAGGATACAACAGAATATGAAACCGGTGATGACGCTGACCCCGATTCTGAAATTTGGGAGGAAGATGAAGATGGTTCAATAAATGCTTATGCTACACATTATCCTACAATTGTTTGTTCGCCCAAAGTGCTAAGTGTTACGCCTAGTCCTGCATAACAGCGGTGCGATTTGTTTCAAACAAAGGCCGTTGTTGGTCCTAGTAAGGCATGCAAGGTTATAATTGATGGTGGTAGTTGTCACAATTTGGCTAGTAAGGAGTTATGCCAAAAGCTGAAATTGAAATATTTACCGCAACCCAATCCATATTTTATTCAGTGGCTAAGTGATAGTGGAGAGATGAAGATCAGCCACATGGTGCATGTGGAATTTAAGATCGGACCATATAAAGACACCATTGAGTGTGATGTGGTTCCTATGACCTTGTGTCACTTGTTATTGGGACGCCCATGGCAGTATGATAGAGATGTCCACCACAATGGGAGAGCCAACACATATTATTTAAATTGGCATGGCAAGGAGGTTACTTTGAGGCCTATGACACCGCAACAAATTGTAAATGAATCTCATCAAAAAATTGAAGTGAATCTTGAAAAAGAGAGTGAGAGATAATATAGGCGAGAGACTACACTTCCGGTGAGTGAGAGCCACAAGCCAAATCTGAGTGATCAAAATAAATGTGTGGGAGTGAATTCCTTAGTTATGTTAGCCACCAAATCTGATTTGAGAGAGTTTCGTGAGGATCCCACTTCTGTACCACTTGTCTTGTTGTGCAAGGGTCAAATTTTGGTTTCTAACGACATGACCCCTCTCTCTATTGGTGTTTCTAATGTATTGCAAGAATTTAGCGATGTGTTTCCGGAGGAGGTACCCGCTGGTTTACCACCATTGCGAGGTATAGAGCATCAAATTGATTTGATACCAGGAGCATCGCTGCCCAATAGAGCACCGTACCGCACCAACCCCGAGGAAACAAAGGAAATTCAGCAACAAGTACAAGAGCTTCTAGACAAAGGTTATATTCGCGTGATCTTAAGTCCTTGTGTTGTTCCTGTAATTTTAGTTCCTAAGAAAGATGGTACATGGCGCATGTGCGTAGATTGTAGAGCTATAAATAACATCACTATTCGATATCGTCATCCTATTCCACGTTTAGAAGATATGTTAGATGAATTGAGTGGTGCTGCTGTTTTCTCTAAAATTGATTTGTGTAGTGGTTATCATCAAATTAGGATGAAAGAAGGGGATGAATGGAAGACAGCCTTTAAAACAAAGTTTGGTTTATATGAGTGGTTAGTCATGCCTTTTGGGTTAACTAATGCACCTAGTACTTTCATGAGATTAATGAACCATCTTTTGAGGCACTTCGTTGGTAAATTTGTGGTTGTATATTTTGATGATATACTTATTTACAGCCGCAATGAATCTAAAGATAGTGATCATATTCGACAAGTTTTCAAGTGTTGCATGATGCTCAGTTATATGGTAATCTTGATAAGTGCACATTTTGCAAAGATAAGGTCATATTTCTCGGATATGTTGTTTCTAAGCATGGAGTTGTGGTAGATGAATAAAAAATAAAAGCTATTCAAAATTGGCCTACTCTGAATGTTAGTCAAGTACGAAGCTTTCACAGTCTTGCTGGTTTCTATAGACGTTTTGTGAAAGATTTTAGTACTATTACTGCACCTTTGAATGAGCTCACAAAACAGGGTGTTGATTTTGTGTGGGGCGCAGCCCAAGATAATGCTTTTGATGAGCTGAACCGTCGTTTGACTGTTGCACCTTTGCTTATACTTCCTGATTTCACTAAACAATTTGAGATTGAATGTGATGCTAGTGGAATTGGTATTGGAGGTGTGTTGATGCAAGAGGGTAAACCGATTGCATATTTTTCTAAAAAACTTAATGGTGCACAATTGAACTATCCTGTTTATGATAAAGAATTGTATGCTCTAGTTCGTGTCCTTGAGGGTTGGCAACATTATTTTTAGCCAAAAGAATTTATCATACATTCTGATCACGAGGCTCTGAAATATTTGAAAAGCCAATCCAATTTGAACAAACGTCATGCAAAATGGGTTGAATTTATTGAATCTTTCCCATACATCATTAAATACAAAAAGGGTAAAGATAATGTTGTTGCTGATGCTCTTTCTAGGAAAAACATGTTGTTGACACAATTGGATGTTCAAGTTCCTGGTTTAGAGAGTTTGCGTGATTTATATGCCACTGATCCTGATTTTTCAGCACCATACAAATTGTGTTCAGATGTAAAAAGCATGGGAAAATATCACATACATGATGGCTATTTGTTTAGAGCTAACAAACTATGTGTTCCAGAATCGTCCGTGCGTTTGCTATTGTTGCAGGAATCACATGCTGGCGGTTTGATGGGTCATTTTGGACGTGAGAAGACTTTGATTATGCTCGCTGATCACTTTTATTGGCCTAAGATGAGGCGTGATGTGGACAGATTTTTGAAGCGTTGCATTACTTGTAATAAGGCAAAGTCTAATCTGAAACCTCACGGTTTGTATACTCCTCTCCCTGCTCCTACTACACCATGGGAATACATAAGCTTGGACTTTGTGTTATGATTGCCTAGGACCAGGAGAGGACATGATTCAATTTTTGTGGTAGTTGACCATTTTTCTAAGATGGCACATTTTATTGCCTGCCACAAAAGCGACGATGCGTCGCACATTGCTAATCTGTTTTTCAAGGACATCGTGCGCTTACATGGAGTACCAAAGACGATTGTTTCTGATCGTGACGTGAATTTTATGAGCTATTTCTAGAAGACACTTTGGGGAAAGCTAGGGACAAAGTTACTATTCAGCACTACTTGTCATCCCCAAACAGATGGGCAAACAGAGGTGGTAAATCACACACTATCCACGTTGTTGCGATCCATGATAAAGAAGAACCTGCGTGAATTAGAGGAGTGTTTACCGCATGTGGAGTTTGCATATAACAGGCTGGTACATTCCACAACTCAGTTCTGTCCATTTGAGGTGGTCTATTGTTTTAAGCCAATTACACCACTTGATTTGCTGCCCCTTCCAATTCAAGAGAGAGTGAACATGAATGCATCCAAGAGGGCAGATTTCGTGAGGAAGATACATGAGAAGACTAAAGAAGACATTGAAAAGAAGGGCAAGTACACGGCTGATCGTGTTAATAAGAAGAGAAAGGAGGTGTTGTTTCAGCCGGGCGACATGGTGTGGGTACACTTACGCAAGGATAGATTTCCTGAACGGCGGAAGTCCAAGTTGAAACCAAGAGATGATGGACCATATAAAGTGCTTGCCAAGATTAATAATAATGCATACAAAATTGATCTTCCGGCTGAAGAGTTTGGCATGAGTAATACGTTCAACGTCACCGATTTGACGCCATATACTGGAGAAGACCTTGGTGCGTCGCGGTCGACGCCTTTTCAAGGGGGGAGGATGATGAGGACATCCCTACTCCTTTACCATCATTTTCAATTAAAGATGATATTGCACAAGACAAGTCCAATGAAATCAGAATTGGACCAATTACAAGAGCACGTGCAAAACTACTTGAACAAAATGTGAATTCACTCTTAGTTGAATCTGACATTTGTGTTAATCAGAATTTTATACTGCCTAAGTCTTTGCATATTTGTATGATCAGATTTGAAGGGAAGGCAAGCTTGGCACGTGGAGATGAAGAATTGCAGCAAGAAGAACTTCTACTGATGTCTAATATCAGCAAGTGCATGAGGGAGGAGAGGGAGGCAGGTGCACAACATAAACAGAAGGAAAATCAGAACCGGACTTGGATTGACAACCAGGAGGCCCGCAATTGCTATACGTGCAAAATCCGTGTTCGTGCTCCGAATAAGGCATTTAAATACAATTTGGAAAGCATGACTCATGTGCTTTTCAAATTGTATACTCGCAGCCCGTGATTCGCGGTGACCGAGTCGCAGTCACCAAAACAATACGACGGTTGTTTCTGCCAGTTTTTCCAGATAGATTCGTTTAAGTTAGGAAAGTTAGAGATAAGTTGCATTTCGACCCCAACACTATGTTGGATGTCCAGGGGTCTTTATATACCCTTGTAAGTCATGGATTTTAGGGTTAGACCACGTTTTGATTAAACTCATATCAGACTGAATTGCTTTAAGCATTCCTCTATACTCATATTCCTCTTTGCATCGATCAGGAATATTTACCTACACCAAATTTGTTTCGATAGGGTGTATTTGCTACTGATAGTCAAGTGCTATTTGTCGTTCCATTGGGAATTGAGAGATTGCAGAACCACTTCGTGGTCGGCGGCTACGTGAGCAAGTGTGTGGTGTTGCGAATATCCATAGGGTTGAAGATCTCTTGCATTGGCAACGGGGGAACAACCGGAGAGTTCGAGAGCATCTCACAAGTTATCCAGCAAGTTCATCATCGACATCATCCGCTCACTGAGAAGATCGGGCCACCCCATATCAATGTTTATGGGCTTTATTATGCACTTTTATGTTATTTTTGGGACTAACCTATTAACCCAGAGCCCACTGTCAGTTTCTATTTTTTCCCTTGTTTTAGTGTTTCACAGAAAAGGAATATCAAACGGAGTCCAAACGGAATGAAACCTTCGGGAGCGTGATTTTTGGAATGAACGTGATCGAGGAGACTTGAAGTTGAAGTCAAGGAAGCTTTGAGGTGGCCACGAGGCAGGGAGGCGCGCCTGCCCCCCTGGGCGCACCCCCACCCTCTTGGGCCCCTCATGGCTCCCCTGACCGACTTATTTCGCCTATATATATCCATATACCCTAAAAACATCGAAGAACAGAATAGATCAGGAGTTCCGCTGCCAGAAGCCTCCATAGCCAGCGAAAACCAATCTAGACCCGTTCCGGCACCCTGCCGAAGGGGGGAATCCCTCTCTGGTGGCCATCTTCATCATCCCGGCACTCTCCATGACGAGGAGGGAGTAGTTCACCCTCGGGGCTGAGGGTATGTACCAGTAGCTATGTGTTTGATCTCTCTCTCTCTCTCTCTCTCTCTCTCGTGTTCTTGAGGTGGCACGATCTTGATGTATCGCGAGCTTTGCTATTATATTTGGATCTTATGATGTTTCTCCCCCTCTAATCTCTTGTAATGGATTGAGTTTTCCCTTTGAAGTTATCTTATTGGATTGAGTCTTTAAGGATTTGAGAACACTTGATGTATGTCTTGCACGTGCTTATCTGTGGTGACAATGGGATATCATGTGATCCACTTGATGTATGTTTTGGTGATCAACTTGCGAGTTCCGTGACCTTGTGAACTTATGCATAGGGGTTAGCACACGTTTTCGTCTTGACTCTTCGGTAGAAACTTTGGGGCACTCTTTGAAGTTCTTTGTGTTGGTTGAATAGATGAATCTGAGATTGTATGATGCATATCTTATAATCATACCCACGGATACTTGAGGTGACATTGGAGTATCTAGGTGACATTAGGGTTTTGGTTAATTTGTGTCTTAAGGTGTTATTCTAGTACGAACTCTATGATAGATTGAACGGAAAGAATAGATTCGTGTTATTTTACTACAAACTCTTGAATAGATCGATCAGAAAGGATAACTTTGAGGTGGTTTCGTACCCTACCATAATCTCTTCGTTTGTTCTCCGCTATTAGTGACTTTGGAGTGACTCTTTGTTGCATCCAATTATGTTATTATTGTTGAGAGAACTTGCACTAGTGAAAGTATGAACCCTAGGGCTTGTTTCAACGCATTGCAATACCATTTATGCTCACTTTTATCATTAGTTACCTTGCTGTTTTTATATTTTCAGGTTTTTTTATCTACCATCCATATTGCACTTGTATCACCATCTCTTCACCGAACTAGTGCACCTATACAATTTACCATTGTATTGGGTGTGTTGGGGACACAAGAGACTCTTTGTTATTTGGTTGCAGGGTTGCTTGAGAGAGACCATCTTCATCCTACGCCTTCCACGGATTGATAAACCTTAGGTCATCCACTTGAGGGAAATTTGCTACTGTCCTACAAACCTCTGCACTTGGAGGCCCAACAACTTCTACAAGAAGAAGGTTGTGTAGTAGACATCAATGAGATGATCATATTTTGTAACAAGTTATCGGCAATTAGCAGGAGCCATATGGTTGTCGCTTTATTGCATGAAATGCAATCGCCATGTAATTGCTTTACTTTATCACTAAGCGGTAGCAATAATCATAGAAGAAATAGTTGGTGAGACGACAATGATGCTTAGATGGAGATCAAGGTGTCAAGCCGGTGACGATGGTGATCATGACGGTGCTTTTGAGATGGAGATCAAAGGCACAAGATGATGATGGCCATATCATATCACTTATATTTTATTGCATGTGATGTTTATCCTTTATGCATCTTATTTTGCTTAGTTCGTCGGTAGCATTATAAGATGATCTCTCACTAAATTTCAAGGTACAAGTGTTCTCCCTGAGTACGCACCGTTGCTACAGTTCGTCGTGCCGAGACACCACGTGATGATCGGGTGTGATAAGCTCTACGCTCACAAACAACGGGTGCAAGCCAGTTTTGCATACGTAGAATACTCGGGTTAAACTTGAAGAGCCTAGCATATGCAGATATGGCCCCGGAACACTGAGGCCGAAAGGTCGAGCGTGAATCATATAGTAGATATAATCAACATAGTGATGTTCACCATTGAAAACTACTCCATCTCACGTGGTGATCGGACATGGTTTAGTTGATATGGATCACATGATCACTTAGATGATTAGAGGGATGTCTATCTAAGTGGGAGTTCTTAAGTAATATGATTAATTGAACTTTAATTTATCATGAACTTAGTCCTGATAGTATTTGCATATCTATGTTGTAGATCAATTTCTCGCTTATAGCTTCCCTGTTTTATTTTTATATGTTCCTAGAAAAAATAAGTTGAAAGATGATAGTAGCAATGATGCGGACTGGGTCCATGATCTGAGGATTATCCTCATTGTTGCACAGAAGAATTATGTCCTTGATGCACCGCTAGGTGACGGACCTATTGCAGGAGCAGATGCAGACGTTATATGCATTATGTTAAAAGTGGGACTAACCCCAAAATCTGCATGCAGCTCAAGATTATATGCATTATCATTTATTTTCTCTAACACCTTAAAAGGACCATCAGCACGTGGCATTAGCTTTGATTTGCACAAATCAGGAAATCTATCCTTACGCAAATGTAACCAAACAAGATCTCCAGGTGCAAACACAACATGTTTTCTACCCTTATCTCCAACAAGTTTATATTTAGCATTCATACGCTAAATGTTTTCCTTAGTTAACTCATGCATTTTTAATATCAAATCAATGCGTTGTTTAGCATCAAAATTAACCTTCTCCGAAGATGGAAGAGGCAACAAGTCAATAGGTGCACGAGGTAGGAAACCATACACAATTTCAAAAGGGCACATCTTAGTAGTAGAATGCAACGAACGATTATAAGCAAATTCAATATGAGGCAAGCATTCTTCCCACATTTTCTTATTATTCTTTAAAAGAGCCCTAAGCATAGTAGACAATGTTCTATTGACTACTTCATTTTGTCCATCGATTTGGGGGTGACAAGTAGTACTAAAACGCAGTTTAGTGCCCAACTTAGCCCATAAACATCTCCAAAATTGGCTAAGAAATTTAGTATCACGATCTGAAACAATAGTATTTGGCACGCCATGCAAGCGAATAATTTCATGAAAGAACAAATCAGCAGCATTAACAGCATCATCGCTTTTATGACATGGTATAAAGTGTGCCATTTTAGAGAACCTATCCACGACAACAAATATGATATCCCTCCCCTTCTTTTTTGAGGTAAACCTAAAACAATGTCCATAGATATATCCTCCCAAGGAACACTAGGTACAGGCAAAGGCATATATAAACCATGGGGATTGAGTCGTGACTTAGCTTTTTGACATGTAGTGCAGCGAGCAACAAAACGCTCAACATCTCGTCTCATCTTTGGCCAAAAGAAATGTGTAGCAAGTACGTCCTCCGTCTTCTTCATGCCAAAATGTCCCATTAGTCCTCCTCCATGCGCCTCCTGCAACAACAAAAGACGAATAAAGCTAGCTGGAATGCATAGCTTGTTAGCACGGAACACAAATTTATCATTAACGACAAACTTGTTCCACGTTCTTCCTTCTTTACAATTCTGCATTACATCTTTAAAATCAGTATCATGCACATATTGATCTTTGATGGTCTCCAAACCAAATATTTTGAAGACAAGTTGTGAAAGCATAGTATAGCAACGAGACAATGCATCAGCAATAACATTTTCTTTACCCTTCTTGTGTTTAATAACATAAGGGAAAGTCTCAATGAATTCAACCCATTTAGCATGTCTATGATTCAGTTTAGCTTGACTTTTAGTATGTTTCAAAGATCCATGATTAGAATGTATGACAAATTCTTTGGGTCATAAATAATGTTGCCATGTCTCTAAAGTCCGAACAAGAGCATATAATTTTTTATCATAAGTAGAATAATTCAGACTAGGCCCACTCAATTTTTCAGAAAAGTATGCAACAGGTTTGCCATCTTGTAATAACACACCTCCTAATCCAATTCCACTAGTATCACATTCAAGCTCAAAAGTCTTATTAAAATCTGGAAGTTGGGGTAAAGGAGCATGTGTCAACTTATCTTTCAATACCGTGAAGGCTTCTTCCTGTGCGGTACCCCAAACAAAAGGCACATCCTTCTTGGTAAGCTCATTGAGAGGTGCAACAATGGTGCTGAAATCTCTCACAAAATGCCTATAGAATCCAACAAGGCCAAGAAAACTCCTCACTTGTGTGACCGTTTTGGGCTGCGGCCAACTCTCAATAGCTTCAATGATAGAGGCGAGGGTGTCCCGATCTTTCAATGAGATGATAACTATCGATTTGGTGGAGACGACTTTGACGATCCGACTACAAATGTGCACGACGTTGCGCCTTAGCAATCGCTAAACCAATCTCCTGAGGTTACTGACGATGCCGGAAGGACGGTCAGCCTGACCACGAAGGTCTATTCCTGCAAGCAATGGAAGAACGAGCAAGAATATGATAAAGCAATCTGAATATTGCAAATATATATGAGGTATTGATAATGGTGGGGATCCGTAAGCGGTCTTGGTCTGGTCGTTGGACACAAACGAAGTACACGAAGTTGCAGTGGCTAACTTTTAACTAAACAAAACCCAAAGTCTAAACGGTGCCCTAAGGGCTGTATATATGGAGGAAGAGAGGGGGAATTTCGTGGCCCTTGGTGGAGGGGTCCGAAATCAACCCCATCTCTTGTTTCCCCACACATACGGACTCGAAAAATAGCCTATACTTATGTATTTCGAAATTACATGGGCCTGACCCATAAAAAGGTGACGCAGCACCTATAATAGCCTCGGGACGAAATTTATGAAGTGGCATCTTGTATATTTCGTCCAAGGCTTCATGCACCCATTATGGTGGCTTCAAAGTCCTGAAATCATCACTTGTAACTCCGTTCTTGTTCCCCTTGCGCATGGCATCATCTCCATGCTTGTTCTTGCTCCAATGTTCATCCTTCTCCAAGCTAGGCCCTTCATTTGTAAGCAAAACAAATGTATCCAATTTAGGCAGCATCATATTCTCATGAACATTAGAATCATTACCAAGAAACGAAAGTACCTGATAATTTAATTGGCGTGCGCGAGCTCTAGTAATTGGTCCCGTATATGTAGCAGTAGGGGCTGTGGGTGTAACAATGGTATTGATGTCCTCATCATCCTCCCCTTCTTGAAATGAAGTCGTCCTCGACGGAAACTCATCTTCCTCACCCAAATAAGGCTTCAAATCTGCAATGTTAAAACTGGGACTAACCCCAAAATCTGCAGGCAGCTCAAGTTTATATGCATTATCATTTATTTTCTCTAACACCTTAAAGGGACCATCAGCACGTGGCATTAGCTTTGATTTGCGCAAATCAAGAAATCTATCCTTACGCAAATGTAACCAAACAAGATCTCCAGGTGCAAACACAACATGTTTTCTACCCTTATCTCTAGCAAGTTTATATTTAGCATTCATACGCTCAATGTTTTCCTTAGTTAACTCATGCATTTTTAAAATCAATTCAGCACGTTGTTTAGCATCAAAATTAACCTTCTCCGAAGATGGAAGAGGCAACAAATCAATAGGTGCACGAGGTAGGAAACCATACACAACATCAAAAGGGCACATCTTAGTAGTAGAATGCAATGAACGATTATAAGCAAATTCAATATGAGGCAAGCATTCCTCCCACATTTTCTTATTACTCTTCAAAACAGCCCTAAGCATAGTAGACAACGTTCTATTGACTACTTCAGTTTGTCCATCAGTTTGGGGGTGACAAGTAGTACTAAAAAGCAGTTTAGTCCCCAACTTAGCCCATAAACATCTCCAAAAGTGGCTAAGAAATTTAGTATCACGATCTGAAACAATAGTATTTGGCACACCATGCAAGCAAATAATTTCACGAAAGAACAAATCAGCAACATTAACAGCATCATCGCTTTTATGACATGGTATAAAGTGTGCCATTTTCGAGAATCTATCCACGACAACAAATATGCTATCCCTCCCCTTCTTTGTTCGAGGTAAACCTAAAACAAAGTCCATAGATATATCCTCCCAAGGAACACTAGGTACAGGCAAAGGCATATATAAACCATGAGGATTGAGTCGTGACTTAGCTTTTTGACATGTAGTGCATCGAGCAATAAAACGCTCAACATCCCGTCTCATCTTTGGCCAAAAGAAATGTGTAGCAAGTACGTCCTCCGTCTTCTTCATGCCAAAGTGTCCCATTAATCCTCCTCCATGCGCCTCCTGCAACAACAAAAGACGAACGGAGCTAGCTGGAATGCATAGCTTGTTAGCACGAAACACAAATCCATCGTTAACGACAAACTTGTCCACATTCTTCCTTCTTTACAATTCTGCATTACATCTTTAAAATCAGCATCATGCACATATTGATCTTTGATGGTCTCCAAACCAAATATTTTGAAGTCAAGTTGTGATAGAGGCAAAGGTGTCCCGTCTTTCGATGAGATGGTGGATTTCGCTTTGGTGGAAGTCGACTTTGACGATCCGACTACGAACGTGCGAGGACGTCGCGCCTTAGCAATCGCTAAACCAACTCCGAGAGGTTATTGACCACGCCGGAGCACGATCAACCTGACCACGAGGGTCTGTTTCCTGCGAGCAAACAAAGAACAAGCAAGAAACTGAGATTGCAATCTGGATATTGCGAATATAAGATGAAAGCTTTATTGATCAAGGTGGGGTTCTGTGACGCCTTTGTCTGGTCGTTGAACACAAACGAAGTACGCGAAGTTGCAGCTATGGCGAACTTTTAATCTAAACAAAACCCAAGGTCTAAACGATGCCCTAAGGGCTGTATATATGGAGGAAGAGGGGGTGGATTTCGTGGCCCTTGGTGGAGGGGTCCGAAATCAACCCTATCTCTTGTTTCCCCACACATACGGACTCTAAAAATAGCCTATACTTATGTATTTCGAAATTACATGGGCCTGGCCCAATAATAAGGTGACGCGGCACCTAAAATAGCCTCAGGACGAAATTTATGAAGTGGCATCTTGTATATTTCGTCCAAGGCTTCATGCACACATTATGGTGGCTTCAAAGTCCTGAAATCATCACTTGTAACTCCGTTCTTGTTCCCCTTGCGCATGCCATCATCTCCATGCTTGTTCTTGCTCCAATGTTCATCCTTCTCCAAGCTAGGCCCTTCATTTGTAAGCAAAACAAATGTATCCAATTTAGGCAGCATCATATTCTCATAAACATTAGAATCATTACCAAGAAACGAAAGTACCTGGTAATTTAGTTGGCGTGCACGAGCTCTAGTAATTGGTCCAGTATGTATAGCAGCAGGGGCTGTGGGTGTAACAATTGTATTGATGTCCTCATCATCCTCCCCTTCTTGAAATGAAGTCGTCCTCGACGGAAGTTCATCTTCCTCACCCAAATAAGGCTTCAAATCTGCAATGTTAAAAGTGGGACTAACCCCAAAATCTGCAGGCAGCTCAAGTTTATATGCATTATCATTTATTTTCTCTAACACCTTAAAGGGACCATCAGCACGTGGCATTAGCTTTGATTTGCGCAAATCAGGAAATCTATCCTTACGCAAATGTAACCAAACAAGATCTCCAGGTGCAAACACAACATGTTTTCTACCCTTATCTCCAGCAAGTTTATCTTTAGCATTCATACGCTCAATGTTTTCCTTAGTTAACTCATGCATTTTTAAAATCAATTCAGCACGTTGTTTAGCATCAAAATTAACCTTCTCCGAAGATGGAAGAGGCAACAAATCAATAGGTGCACGAGGTAGGAAACCATACACAACTTCAAAAGGGCACATCTTAGTAGTAGAATGCAATGAACGATTATAAGCAAATTCAATATGAGGCAAGCATTCCTCCCACATTTTCTTATTATTCTTCAAAACAGCCCTAAGCATAGTAGACAACATTCTATTGACTACTTCAGTTTGTCCATCAGTTTGGGGGTGACAAGTAGTACTAAAAAGCAGTTTAGTCCCCAACTTAGCCCATAAACATCTCCAAAAGTGGCTAAGAAATTTAGTATCACGATCTAAAACAATAGTATTTGGCACACCATGCAAGCGAATAATTTCACGAAAGAACAAATCAGCAACATTAACAGCATCATCGCTTTTATGACATGGTATAAAGTGTGCCATTTTCGAGAACCTATCCACGACAACAAATATGCTATCCCTCCCCTTCTTTGTTCGAGGTAAACCTAAAACAAAGTCCATAGATATATCCTCCCAAGGAACACTAGGTACAGGCAAAGGCATATATAAACCATGAGGATTGAGTCGTGACTTAGCTTTTTGACATGTAGTGCATCGAGCAATAAAACGCTCAACATCCCGTCTCATCTTTGGCCAAAAGAAATGTGTAGCAAGTACGTCCTCCGTCTTCTTCATGCCAAAGTGTCCCATTAATCCTCCTCCATGCGCCTCCTGCAACAACAAAAGACGAACGGAGCTAGCTGGAATGCATAGCTTGTTAGCACGAAACACAAATCCATCGTTAACGACGAACTTGTTCCACATTCTTCCTTCTTTACAATTCTGCATTACATCTTTAAAATCAGCATCATGCACATATTGATCTTTGATGGTCTCCAAACCAAATATTTTGAAGTCAAGTTGTGAAAGCATAGTATAGCGGTGAGACAATGCATCAACAATAACATTTTCTTTTCCCTTCTTGTGTTTAATGACATAAGGAAAAGTCTCAGTGTATTCAACCCATTTAGCATGTCTACGATTCAGTTTAGCTTGACTTTTAATATGTTTCAAAGATTCATGATCAGAATGTATAACAAATTCTTTGGGCCATAAATAATGTTGCCATGTTTCTAAAGTCCGAACAAGAGCATATAATTCTTTATCATAAGTAGAATAATTCAGACTAGGCCCACTCAATTTTTCAGAAAAGTATGCAACAGGTTTGCCATCTTGTAATAACACACCGCCTAATCCAATTCCACTAGCATCACATTCAAGCTCAAAAGTCTTATTAAAATCAGGAAGTTGGAGTAAAGGAGCATGTGTCAACTTATCTTTCAATACCGAGAAGGCTTCTTCCTGTGCGGTACCCCAAAGAAAAGGCACATCTTTCTTTGTAAGCTCATTGAGAGGTGCAGCAATGGTGCTGAAATCTCTCACAAAACGCCTATAGAATCCAGCGAGGCCAAGAAAACTCCTCACTTGTGTGACCGTTTTGGGTTGCAGCCAACTCTCAATAGCTTCAATCTTGGCTTTATCAACTTCAATTCCCTATGGAGTAACAACATAGCCAAGAAAAGATACTCGGTCGGTGCAAAAGGTGCACTTCCCAAGGTTACCAAACAAACGTGCATCACATAGAGCAATAAAAACAGCACGTAAATGTTCCAAATGTTCTTCCAAAGATCTGCTATAAATCAATATGTCATCAAAGTAAACTACCACAAATCATCCAATGAAAGCACGTAAAACTTCGTTCATTAATCTCATGAAAGTACTAGGTGCATTAGTTAACCCAAAAGGCATGACTAACCACTCATATAATCCAAACTTAGTTTTGAATGTTGTTTTCCATTCATCTCCCAATTTCATACGAATTTGATGGTATCCACTACGCAAATCAACTTTGGAGAATATTGTAGAGCCACTCAATTCATCAAGCATATCATCTAGCCTAGGAATAGGATGACGATAACGAATAGTAATATTATTAATGCCTCTACAATCAACACACATACGTGATGTACCATCCTTTTTCGGCACTAGAATAATAGGAACAGCACAAGGACTAAGGGATTCGCGTATATAACCTTTGTCGAGAAGCTCTTGTACTTGACGCATAATCTCCTTCGTCTCCTCTGGATTGGTACGGTATGGTGCACGGTTTGGCAGTGAAGCACTGGGAATTAAGTCAATCTGATGCTCAATCCCTCGAATAGGCGGTAATCCCGGTGGCACGTCTTGTGGAAAAACGTCAGCGAACTCCTGCAAAATGTTAGTGACAGCAGGAGGCAAAGAGGAAGGCACGTCCTCGAATGAAAATAATGCCTCTTTGCACACAAAAACATAGCAAACAGATTTGCTGAAATCTAGCTCATCAATATCAGATTTGGTGGCAAATAAACATGCACTTTTCAATTTAATTTCAGAAGCAACACTAGATGGTTTATTATTAGGCTTCATTTGTTGCTCAAATTCTTTTGCCACAAACTGATTTTCACTCTTATTCTTCTCGTGTTGTGCTTTATTAGCTCTATTAATATCATCTTTCAAAATGGAATCAGGAGTCATAGGAAGCAAAGTAATATTTTTATCCTTATGAACAAGAGTATAGTGATTGTTTCTACCATGGTGTACAGAATTTTTATCAAATTGCCATGGTCTACCAAGTAATAAGGAACATGCTTGCATAGGTACCACATCACAATCAACATAATCAGCATATGTAGAGATACTAAAATGCACACGAACAGTACGTGTTACCTTAACCTTGCCGCTGTTGTTGAACCATTGGATGTAGTAAGGATGTGGATGTGGTCTTGTGGTGAGAGAAAGCTTCTCCACCATCTCCATGCTAGCCAAGTTGTTGCAGCTCCCTCCGTCTATGATGACGCGCACAGAACGTTCCTTCACAACTCCCTTGGTATGGAACAAATTGTGCCTCTGATTTTGCACAGCTTGTGTGATCTGCACACTCAAAACACGTTGAGCAACGAAACATTCATACCCGTCAGCGTCTTCAGGAGCCATGTATTGCGTCTCATGATCAGAATCATCTCCACCATGTTCTTCACGTGTAATAAGAGCCAAAGTCTCCTCATCATAGTCACTAGCAGACTCATATCCACCATCCGCGGTAGCAATCATCACACGCGGAGATTTGCATTCTCTCGCATAATGACCTCCTCCCTTACAACGACGACAAATAATATCACTTGTGTGCCCTGTTGATGCCATGGAAGAAGAAGAACGCTGTGCAGGCCCCACAGGTGCGCTCCTGGCAGATAATGGTGGTTGTGCCTGTTTTCTTGTATCACGGCTGGAGGTGGCACCGGATGGAGGTGCTGGTGCAGTTGAAGTAGAAGATGCACGTGGTGTCCATGATGAAGGTCGGCCTGCAGAAAAGTTAGTTCGCCCCAATGCTTGTCGATCCTGCACTTCACGTTCAGCTTTACAAGCAAGATGGAATAAACGAGTGATATTAGTATACTCCTTATAGTCTAGAATGGTATGAATCTCTCTATTTAATCCACCCAGAAAACGTGCAAGCATAGCTTCATTCTCCTCAACAATACCACATCTAATCATGCCAGTTTGTAATTCCTGATAATATTCTTCTACAGAATTTTTCCCTTGTCTTAAACGCTGCAATTTTTGAAGCAATTCACGTTGATAATATGGTGGAACCCAACACGTACGCATAGCAGTTTTCAAAGCAGCCCAAGTGATAGAGGCTAAGGTGTCCCGTCTTTCGATGAGATGATGGATATCGCTTTGTTGGAAGTCGACTTTGACGATCCGACTACGAACGTGCGAGGACGTCGCGCCTTAGCAATCGCTAAACCAACTCCGAGAGGTTATTGACCACGCCGGAGCACGATCAACCTGACCACGAGGGTCTGTTTCCTGCGAGCAAACGAAGAACAAGCAAGAAACTGAGATTGCAATCTGGATATTGCGAATATAAGATGAAAGCTTTATTGATCAAGGTGGGGTTCTGTGACGCCTTTGTCTGGTCGTTGAACACAAACGAAGTACGCGAAGTTGCAGCTATGGCGAACTTTTAATCTAAACAAAACCCAAAGTCTAAACGATGCCCTAAGGGCTGTATATATGGAGGAAGAGGGGGGAATTTCGTGGCCCTTGGTGGAGGGGTCCGAAATCAACCCTATCTGTTGTTTCCCCACACATACGGACTCTAAAAATAGCCTATACTTATGTATTTCGAAATTACATGGGCCTGGCCCAATAATAAGGTGACGCAGCACCTAAAATAGCCTCGGGACGAAATTTATGAAGTGGCATCTTGTATATTTCGTCCAAGGCTTCATGCACCCATTATGGTGGCTTCAAAGTCCTGAAATCATCACTTGTAACTCTGTTCTTGTTCCCCTTGCGCATGCCATCATCTCCATGCTTGTTCTTGCTCCAATGTTCATCCTTCTCCAAGCTAGGCCCTTCATTTGTAAGCAAAACAAATGTATCCAATTTAGGCAGCATCATATTCTCATGAACATTAGAATCATTACCAAGAAACGAAAGTACCTGGTAATTTAGTTGGCGTGCACGAGCTCTAATAATTGGTCCAGTATGTATAGCAGCAGGGGCTGTGGGTGTAACAATTGTATTGATGTCCTCATCACGGTGCTTCACTGCCAAACCGTGCACCATATCGTACCAATCCAGAGGAGACGAAGGAGATTATGCGTCAAGTACAAGAGCTTCTCGACAAAGGTTATATACGCGAATCCCTTAGTCCTTGTGCTGTTCCTATTATTCTAGTGCCGAAAAAGGATGGTACATCACGTATGTGTGTTGATTGTAGAGGCATTAATAATATTACTATTCGTTATCGTCATCCTATTCCTAGGCTAGATGATATGCTTGATGAATTGAGTGGCTCTACAATATTCTCCAAAGTTGATTTGCGTAGTGGCTACCATCAAATTCGTATGAAATTGGGAGATGAATGGAAAACAGCATTTAAAACTAAGTTTGGATTATATGAGTGGTTAGTCATGCCTTTTGGGTTAACTAATGCACCTAGCACTTTCATGAGATTAATGAACGAAGTTTTACGTGCTTTCATTGGACGATTTGTGGTAGTTTACTTTGATGACATATTGATTTATAGCAGATCTTTGGAAGAACATTTGGAACATTTACGTGCTGTTTTTATTGCTCTACGTGATGCACGTTTGTTCGGTAACCTTGGGAAGTGCACCTTTAGCACCGACCGAGTATCTTTTCTTGGCTATGTTGTTACTCCACAGGGAATTGAAGTTGATAAAGCCAAGATTGAAGCTATTGAGAGTTGGCCGCAGCCCAAAACGGTCACACAAGTGAGGAGTTTTCTTGGCCTCGCTGGATTCTATAGGCGTTTTGTGAGAGATTTCAGCACCATTGCTGCACCTCTCAATGAGCTTACAAAGAAAGATGTGCCTTTTCTTTGGGGTACCGCACAGGAAGAAGCCTTCACGGTATTGAAAGATAAGTTGACACATGCTCCTTTACTCCAACTTCCTGATTTTAATAAGACTTTTGAGCTTGAATGTGATGCTAGTGGAATTGGATTAGGAGGTGTGTTATTACAAGATGGCAAACCTGTTGCATACTTTTCTGAAAAATTGAGTGGGCCTAGTCTGAATTATACTACTTATGATAAAGAATTATATGCTCTTGTTCGGACTTTAGAAACATGGCAACATTATTTATGGCCCAAAGAATTTGTTATACATTCTGATCATGAATCTTTGAAACATATTAAAAGTCAAGCTAAACTGAATCGTAGACATGCTAAATGGGTTGAATTCATTGAGACTTTCCCTTATGTCATTAAACACAAGAAGGGAAAAGAAAATGTTATTGCTGATGCATTGTCTCGTCGCTATACTATGCTTTCACAACTTGACTTCAAAATATTTGGTTTGGAGACCATCAAAGATCAATATGTGCATGATGCTGATTTTAAAGATGTAATGCAGAATTGCAAAGAAGGAAGAATGTGGAACAAGTTTGTCGTTAACGATGGATTTGTGTTTCGTGCTAACAAGCTATGCATTCCAGCTAGCTCCGTTCGTCTTTTGTTGTTGCAGGAGGCGCATGGAGGAGGATTAATGGGACACTTTGGCGTGAAGAAGACGGAGGACGTACTTGCTACACATTTCTTTTGGCCAAAGATGAGACGGGATGTTGAGCGTTTTATTGCTCGCTGCACTACATGTCAAAAAGCTAAGTCACGACTCAATCCTCATGGTTTATATATGCCTTTGCCTGTACCTACTGTTCCTTGGGAGGATATATTGATAGAGGCAAAGGTGTCCCGTCTTTCGATGAGATGATGGATATCGCTTTGGTGGAAGTCGACTTTGACGATCCGACTACGAACGTGCGAGGACGTCGCGCCTTAGCAATCGCTAAACCAACTCCGAGAGGTTATTGACCACGCCGGAGCACGATCAACCTGACCACGAGGGTCTGTTTCCTGCGAGCAAACGAAGAACAAGCAAGAAACTGAGATTGCAATCTGGATATTGCGAATATAAGATGAAAGCTTTATTGATCAAGGTGGGGTTCTGTGACGCCTTTGTCTGGTCGTTGAACACAAACGAAGTACGCGAAGTTGCAGCTATGGCGAACTTTTAATCTAAACAAAACCCAAAGTCTAAACGATGCCCTAAGGGCTGTATATATGGAGGAAGAGGGGGGGAATTTCGTGGCCCTTGGGGGAGGGGTCCGAAATCAACCCTATCTCTTGTTTCCCCACACATACGGACTCTAAAAATAGCCTATACTTATGTATTTCGAAATTACATGGGCCTGGCCCAATAATAAGGTGACGCAGCACCTAAAATAGCCTCGGGACGAAATTTATGAAGTGGCATCTTGTATATTTCGTCCAAGGCTTCATGCACCCATTATGGTGGCTTCAAAGTCCTGAAATCATCACTTGTAACTTCGTTCTTGTTCCCCTTGCGCATGCCATCATCTCCATGCTTGTTCTTGCTCCAATGTTCATCCTTCTCCAAGCTAGGCCCTTCATTTGTAAGCAAAACAAATGTATCCAATTTAGGCAGCATCATATTCTCATGAACATTAGAATCATTACCAAGAAACGAAAGTACCTGGTAATTTAGTTGGTGTGCACGAGCTCTAGTAATTGGTCCAGTATGTATAGCAGCAGGGGCTGTGGGTGTAATAATTGTATTGATGTCCTCATCATCAATGAATTCAACCCATTTAGCATGTCTACGATTTAGTTTAGCTTGACTTTTAATATGTTTCAAAGATTCATGATCAGAATGTATAACAAATTCTTTGGGCCATAAATAATGTTGCCATGTTTCTAAAGTCCGAACAAGAGCATATAATTCTTTATCATAAGTAGAATAATTCAGACTAGGCCCACTCAATTTTTCAGAAAAGTATGCAACAGGTTTGCCATCTTGTAATAACACACCTCCTAATCCAATTCCACTAGCATCACATTCAAGCTCAAAAGTCTTATTAAAATCAGGAAGTTGGAGTAAAGGAGCATGTGTCAACTTATCTTTCAATACCGTGAAGGCTTCTTCCTGTGCGGTACCCCAAAGAAAAGGCACATCTTTCTTTGTAAGCTCATTGAGAGGTGCAGCAATGGTGCTGAAATCTCTCACAAAACGCCTATAGAATCCAGCGAGGCCAAGAAAACTCCTCACTTGTGTGACCGTTTTGGGCTGCGGCCAACTCTCAATAGCTTCAATCTTGGCTTTATCAACTTCAATTCCCTGTGGAGTAACAACATAGCCAAGAAAAGATACTCGGTCGGTGCTAAAGGTGCACTTCCCAAGGTTACCGAACAAACGTGCATCACGTAGAGCAATAAAAACAGCACGTAAATGTTCCAAATGTTCTTCCAAAGATCTGCTATAAATCAATATGTCATCAAAGTAAACTACCACAAATCGTCCAATGAAAGCACGTAAAACTTCGTTCATTAATCTCATGAAAGTGCTAGGTGCATTAGTTAACCCAAAAGGCATGACTAACCACTCATATAATCCAAACTTAGTTTTAAATGCTGTTTTCCATTCATCTCCCAATTTCATACGAATTTGATGGTAGCCACTACGCAAATCAACTTTGGAGAATATTGTAGAGCCACTCAATTCATCAAGCATATCATCTAGCCTAGGAATAGGATGACGATAACGAATAGTAATATTATTAATGCCTCTACAATCAACACACATACGTGATGTACCATCCTTTTTCGGCACTAGAATAATAGGAACAGCACAAGGACTAAGGGATTCGCGTATATAACCTTTGTCGAGAAGCTCTTGTACTTGACGCATAATCTCCTTCATCTCCTGTGGATTGGTACGGTATGGTGCACGGTTTGGCAGTGAAGCACCGGGAATTAAGTCAATCTGATGCTCAATCCCTCGAATAGGCGGTAATCCCGGTGGCACGTCTTGTGGAAAAACGTCAGCGAACTCCTGCAAAATGTTAGTGACAGCAGGAGGCAAAGAGGAAGGCACGTCCTCGAATGAAAATAATGCCTATTTGCACACAAAAGCATAGCAAACAGATTTGCTGAAATCTAGCTCATCAATATCAGATTTGGTGGCGAATAAACATGCACTTTTCAATTTAATTTCAGAAGCAACACTAGATGGTTTATTATTAGGCTTCATTTGTTGCTCAAATTCTTTTGCCACAATCTGATTTTCACTCTTATTCTTCTCCTGTTGTGCTTTATTAGCTCTATTAATATCATCTTTCAAAATGGAATCAGGAGTCATAGGAAGCAAAGTAATATTTTTATCCTTATGAACAAGAGTATAGTGATTGTTTCTACCATGGTGTACAGAATTTTTATCAAATTGCCATGGTCTACCAAGTAATAAGGAACATGCTTGCATAGGTACCACATCACAATCAACATAATCAGCATATGTAGAGATACTAAAATGCACACGAACAGTACGTGTTACCTTAACCTTGCCGCTGTTGTTGAACCATTGGATGTAGTAAGGATGTGGATGTGGTCTTGTGGTGAGAGAAAGCTTCTCCACCATCTCCATGTTAGCCAAGTTGTTGCAGCTCCCTCCGTCTATTATGACGCGCATAGAACGTTCCTTCACAACTCCCTTGGTATGGAACAAATTGTGCCTCTGATTTTGCTCAGCTTGTGTGACCTGCACACTCAAAACACGTTGAGCAACTAAACATTCATACCTGTCAGCGTCTTCAGGAGCCATGTATTGCGTCTCATGATCAGAATCATCTCCACCATGTTGTTCACGTGTAATAAGAGCCAATGTCTCCTCATCATAGTCACTAGCGGACTCATATCCACCATCCGCGGTAGCAATCATCACAAGCGGAGATTTGCATTCCCTCGCATAATGACCTCCTCCCTTACAACGACGACAAATAATATCACTTGTGTGCCCTATTGATGCCATGGAAGAAGAAGAACGCTGTGCAGGCCCCGCAGGTGCGCTCTTGGCAGATAATGGTGGTTGTGCCTGTTTTCTTGTATCACGGCTGGAGGTGGCACCCGATGGAGGTGCTGGTGCAGTTGAAGTAGAAGATGCACGTGGTGTCCATGATGAAGGTCGGCCTGCAGAAAAGTTAGTTCGCCCCAATGCTTGTCGATCCTGCACTTCACGTTCAGCTTTACAAGCAAGATGGAATAAACGAGTGATATTAGTATACTCCTTATAGTCTAAAATGGTCTGAATCTCTCTATTTAATCCACCCAGAAAACGTGCAAGCATAGCTTCATTCTCCTCAACAATACCACATCTAATCATGCCAGTTTGTAATTCCTGATAATATTCTTCTACAGAATTTTTCCCTTGTCTTAAACGCTGCAATTTTTGAAGCAATTCACGTTGATAATATGGTGGAACCCAACGCGTACGCATAGCAGTTTTCAAAGCAGCCCAAGTAGTTGGAATAGGATATAATCTACAATGTTCAGACCACCATACACATGCAAAACTAGTGAAAGCACAAACGGCAGCAGCAACTCGTCTCTCCTTAGGATATTGTAAACATGTAAATCGTTGTTCAGTTTCTAACTCCCAAGTAAGATATATATCAGGAACATATCTACCCTCAAATGGTGGAATATTCAATTTCAGTTTAGGAATATGGACATCATCTCGTACCTGAGGTGGTGGTGCAGGCCTACCATTACGAATATATACCTGAGGTCGACCTGCTGGTGGTGGTACAGGTGGCTGCACGTAGTGTTGATTTTGATCAACCTCATCCTCATAATCTCCCACCTAATCATCCTCCTCCGCATCAGCAGCAGGAGCCACAGAAGTATCAACAGCAGCACCAACAGTTTGGCCAAACGCAAGAGGAACACGGCTTGCTCGGCGGAGGTCTGCTTCGCGACGTGGAGGTAGTCGTTGTTGTTGTTGTTGGAGAGGTGCGTTAGGTGCAGCGGGTGGTGGTGGTGGAAGACGCGCGAGCAATTCATTAAACTTGTTATCGAGCTTTGTTTCGAACGTCTTCTCAAAGCCAGTGATCTTCTCCATGGCCTCTTCAAAATTGTTCAGCACATCTTGCACCTGTTCAGTCAGCATTTGCTGAAACTTATCATGAAGCTCCTTGTTCGATAAATTCTCCCAGTCAATCTCGTCGGCTTGTGATCCTGGCATGGTTAGCAGCAATAGAAACACACAAGAATATGATCCTACACACTACGAACAAGTGGTGGTGGTGGGTGTCACAAATCCGTCAAGCAAATCTCAAATTCTTACCAGTTCTTACCCAGCAGCAGGCGGTGATCGGCAACCGTTGTAGTCAAAAACTCTCAAAGCTTGGATAGAGCGATTACCAGGGAGAGTCAAACGCACGACGTAGATGTATGTGGAGCTGGGAAGGCTTATAATATGGTAGCAAAAAGGGTCAGCAATAATCAATTCAGAGATGCAAAGTTGAATAAACGCTCAACGACGGTACTGTGCTGGTCCTAGGCTAGACTGTGCTAGAGACGCGAGCCTAGAACACCAACAAAATCACGGCGCGGCACGTAAACAAGGGAGGAGCACACTCTGAATTTTTTTTCTCTTTTTTTTTGCACTTTTTTTTCCTCTTTTTTTTTTTGCTCCGCAACAAATTTTTTTCGAAAAAGTCTACAAATGGTCTAAAAACTGCCTAGCCAGAATTTTCCAGACTTAGTTTTTTTTAAATTGGAACTATTTTTCTTCTGCGGATGGCTCGGAAGTTGGGGAGTCCTTCTCTGTCACGACTCGGAGTGTCGCATGATCTGGAAATCGAGAACAATGCAACAATTACTGGACTCGGACTAGGACTGGTGGCGGAGATGAATCTGGTGGAACTCGGACTGGTGGCGGAGATGAATCTGGTGGAACACGGACAGGTGGCGTGATGAGGACATCAATACAATTGTTACACCCACAGCCCCTGCTGCTATACATACTGGACCAATTACTAGAGCTCGTGCACGCCAACTAAATTACCAGGTACTTTCGTTTCTTGGTAATGATTCTAATGTTCATGAGAATATGATGCTGCCTAAATTGGATACATTTGTTTTGCTTACAAATGAAGGGCCTAGCTTGGAGAAGGATGAACATTGGAGCAAGAACAAGCATGGAGATGATGGCATGCGCAAGGGGAACAAGAACGGAGTTACAAGTGATGATTTCAGGACTTTGAAGCCACCATAATGGGTGCATGAAGCCTTGGACGAAATATACAAGATGCCACTTCATAAATTTCGTCCCGAGGCTATTTTAGGTGCTGCGTCACCTTATTATTGGACCAGGCCCATGTAATTTCGAAATACATAAGTATAGGCTATTTTTAGAGTCCGTATGTGTGGGGAAACAAGAGATAGGGTTGATTTCGGACTCCTCCACCAAGGGCCACGAAATTCCCCCCTCTTCCTCCATATATACAGCCCTTAGGGCATCGTTTAGACTTTGGGTTTTGTTTAGATTAAAAGTTCGCCATAGCTGCAACTTCGCGTACTTCGTTTGTGTTCAACGACCAGACAAAGGCGTCACAGAACCCCACCTTGATCAATAAAGCTTTCATCTTATATTCGCAATATCCAGATTGCAATCTTAGTTTCTTGCTTGTTCTTCGTTTGCTCGCAGGAAACAGACCCTCGTGGTCAGGTTGATCGTGCTCCGGCGTGGTCAATAACCTCTCGGAGTTGGTTTAGCGATTGCTAAGGCGCGACATCCTCTCACGTTCGTAGTCGGATCGTCAAAGTCGACTTCCACCAAAGCGATATCCATCATCTCATCGAAAGACGAGACACCTTTGCCTCTATCAAGTGGTATCAGATTTCCAGGTTGCTTGGTGAGATTTAACAGTTTTTCGTAGTTTAGATCGAGTCTGTTCTTCATACCTACAGTCCACGAAAAAGCCACAAAAAAAAATTAGGGTTAGTTCATCATATCCGAACCAATCTGAGCCTTTGCATAATCTTTTTAGGGTTTTGCTTTGTTGAATTTGCGGTTGCATCGTCGTGTCTAGTTGCTGGTTTTAGAGTCTAGTCTTTTAGAGTTTCGAGTTCTGGTCATAAGTTGTCACGCCGCCGCCGCACCATCATCATCACCCCTGCCATCTACCACCACCGCTTATCCGCCACCGCTTCGAATCCGTATCCATATACCACCACAGCTGTCATATACCACCACCGCTGCCATCTACCACCATATATCCACCACCAATCCGAGTTCTTGTCATATTAGGTTTGTTTTCGAGATCCATCTAGATTCCGATTCGTGTTTCCTTGCCGGAGTAGGTTTCGGAAAAAAAAAAAGTCGGGTAGCCACGCTCCGTTTAGGCCCAAAATTTTTCGAAAACGCATTTTTCGAAAAAATTTCTGGCTATCCTATTTTTAGGTGTTTCTGAGTGTTTTGAGACAGGTGCCATTATAGGAAGTTTTTTTTGACCCGTTTCCAGTTTTTGGGTCCGGACAGTCAAAAAAAAAAATTGGTCAAAAAAATTTCGTGCCCATCCTGTCAGTTTGAGCTAAGAAGAGTTTTGAGACACTCGCCATTATAGTGATTTTTCGCAAAAAAAAAAGCAGCGCAAAAAAAAAGAGCGCAAAAAAAAAGAGCGAAAAAAAAATTCCAGAGTGTGCTTTTCCCTTGTTTACGTGCCGCGCCGTGATTTTGTTAGTGTTCTAGGCTCGCGTCTCTAGCACAGTCTAGCCTAGGACCAGCACAGTACCGTCGTTGAGCGTTTATTCAACTTTGCATCTCTGAATTGATTATTGCTGACCCTTTTTGCTACCATATTATAAGCCTTCCCAGCTCCACATACATCTACGTCGTGCGTTTGACTCTCCCTGGTAATCGCTCTATCCAAGCTTTGAGGGTTTTTGACTGCAACGGTTGCCGATCACCGCCTGCTGCTGGGTAAGAACTGGTAAGAATTTGAGATTTGCTTGACGGATTTGTGACACCCACCACCACCACTTGTTCGTAGTCTGTAGGATCATATTCTTGTGTGTTTCTATTGCTGCTAACCATGCCAGGATCACAAGCCGACGAGATTGACTGGGAGAATTTATCGAACAAGGAGCTTCATGATAAGTTTCAGCAAATGATGACTGAACAGGTGCAAGATGTGCTGAACAATTTTGAGGAGGCCATGGAGAAGATCACTGGCTTTGAGAAGACGTTCGAAACAAAGCTCGATAACAAGTTTAATGAATTGCTCGCGCGTCTTCCACCACCACCACCCGCTGCAGCTAACGCACCTCTCCAACAACAACAACAACGACTACCTCCACATCGCGAAGCAGACCTCCGCCGAGCAAGCCGTGTTCCTCTTGCATTTGGCCAAACTGTTGGTGCTGCTGTTGATACTTCTGTGGCTCCTGCTGCTGATGCGGAGGAGGATGATTATGTGGGAGATTATGAGGATGAGGTTGATCAAAATCAACACTACGTGCAGCCGCCTGTACCACCACCAGCAGGTCGACCTCAGGTATATATTCGTAATGGTAGGCCTGCACCACCACCTCAGGTACGAGATGAAGTCCATATTCCTAAACTGAAATTGAATATTCCACCATTTGAGGGTAGATATGTTCCTGATATATATCTTACTTGGGAGTTAGAAACTGAACAACGATTTACATGTTTACAATATCCTGAGGAGAGACGAGTTGCTGCTGCTGTTTGTGCTTTCACTAGTTTTGCATGTGTATGGTGGTCTGAACATTGTAGATTATATCCTATTCCAACTACTTGGGCTGCTTTGAAAACTGCTATGCGTACGCGTTGGGTTCCACCATATTATCAACGTGAATTGCTTCAAAAATTGCAGCGTTTAAGACAAGGAAAAAATTCTGTAGAAGAATATTATCAGGAATTACAAACTGGCATGATTAGATGTGGTATTGTTGAGGAGAATGAAGCTATGCTTGCACGTTTTCTGGGTGGATTAAATAGAGAGATGCAAATCTCCGCGTGTGATGATTGCTACCGCGGATGGTGGATATGAGTCCGCTAGTGACTATGATGAGGAGACTTTGGCTCTTATTACACGTGAAGAACATGGTGGAGATGATTCTGATCATGAGACGCAATACATGGCTCCTGAAGACGCTGACAGGTATGAATGTTTAGTTGCTCAACGTGTTTTGAGTGTGCAGGTCACACAAGCTGAGCAAAATCAGAGGCACAATTTGTTCCATACCAAGGGAGTTGTGAAGGAACGTTCTGTGCGCGTCATCATAGACGGAGGGAGCTGCAACAACTTGGCTAGCATGGAGATGGTGGAGAAGCTTTCTCTCACCACAAGACCACATCCACATCCTTACTACATCCAATGGTTCAACAACAGCGGCAAGGTTAAGGTAACACGTACTGTTCGTGTGCATTTTAGTATCTCTACATATGCTGATTATGTTGATTGTGATGTGGTACCTATGCAAGCATGTTCCTTATTACTTGGTAGACCATGGCAATTTGATAAAAATTCTGTACACCATGGTAGAAACAATCACTATACTCTTGTTCATAAGGATAAAAATATTACTTTGCTTCCTATGACTCCTGATTCCATTTTGAAAGATGATATTGATAGAGGCAAAGGTGTCCCGTCTTTCGATGAGATGATGGATATCGCTTTGGTGGAAGTCGACTTTGACGATCCGACTACGAACGTGCGAGGACGTCGCACCTTAGCAATCGCTAAACCAACTCCGAGAGGTTATTGACCACGCCGGAGCACGATCAACCTGACCACGAGGGTCTGTTTCCTGCGAGCAAACGAAGAACAAGCAAGAAACTGAGATTGCAATCTAGATATTGCGAATATAAGATGAAAGCTTTATTGATCAAGGTGGGGTTCTGTGACGCCTTTGTCTGGTCGTTGAACACAAACGAAGTACGCGAAGTTGCAGCTATGGCAAACTTTTAATCTAAACAAAACCCAAAGTCTAAACGATGCCCTAAGGGCTGTATATATGGAGGAAGAGGGGGGAATTTCGTGGCCCTTGGTGGAGGAGTCCGAAATCAACCCTATCTCTTGTTTCCCCACACATACGGACTCTAAAAATAGCCTATACTTATGTATTTCGAAATTACATGGGCCTGGCCCAATAATAAGGTGACGCAGCACCTAAAATAGCCTCGGGACGAAATTTATGAAGTGGCATCTTGTATATTTCGTCCAAGGCTTCATGCACCCATTATGGTGGCTTCAAAGTCATGAAATCATCACTTGTAACTCCGTTCTTGTTCCCCTTGCGCATGCCATCATCTCCATGCTTGTTCTTGCTCCAATGTTCATCCTTCTCCAAGCTATGCCCTTCATTTGTAAGCAAAACAAATGTATCCAATTTAGGCAGCATCATATTCTCATGAACATTAGAATCATTACCAAGAAACGAAAGTACCTGGTAATTTAGTTGGCGTGCACGAGCTCTAGTAATTGGTCCAGTATGTATAGCAGCAGGGGCTGTGGGTGTAACAATTGTATTGATGTCCTCATCACTATCCAGTCAATACGCTCGTAGATTAGGTTTGATTCGAAAATTTTAGGGTTAGGTTTCCGCTGAAATCATCTCGGACAAACCGAGTTGAAAAACTCGGTCCCACCGATTTGGCTTATGCCATTGCACAAGTGAGACTCGGTCTGACCAAGAATTACTTATCGGTGTGACCGATTTTGGAACTCTGTGAAACCCTAGCAGTCTCGGTGCCACCGAACTGTGACTCGGTCTGACCGAGTTCACTAGTTTAGGTGCCAAAACTGCTTCAGTATCACCGAGTTTAAAAATCGGTAGATCCGAGATGATTTCAGTGGGAAACTAAAACTAAGTTTTTGGATCATTCTTTTGCAAAAATCTCTGCATTTTGTGATGCTCATCTATTCTACCTCATCTATAATCTGTTCACAGGGTCAGCAGTCAGCTTGTTCATCATATCAGACCAGAGTGACAGCCATAACATGTCAGAAGAGCAGGTGCAGATGAGTGAGGGCACTAGTCCCTCAAGTTCTTCAGATGATGGCAGCAGGAGTACTCCTAGCAATTTGCCAAAAGCTGCCACCAGACAGAGGAAGAAGAGAACTTCTGATTCTGAAGATGAAGATTATGTGGCAGAGGAAGAGGCCACATCAAAGAGAGTTGAGCCAGCTCAAGGCACAAAGCCAGGTTTGAAAATCAAAAGGCCAGCAGGCAGACAGCCCATGTCAAAGGCAAGAGCTTCAACTGAAAAGCCTGCACCCAAAGAGCCAGTTGCTGCTGAAGGCAAGAAGAGGAAGGAAAGGGTCAAGAAGACCGTGGCCAGAGTGCTTGGAAAGGCTTCCATCATGGAAGAGGAAGAGGAAGAAGAGGTAGCTGCACCAGCACCTAAGGCACCCAAGCTGATGGGTGATGCTATCAAATCAGGGGCTGATGCATCTAAGCCCAAAGAAGCACCCAAAGCTGCCTCCAAGCCAAAACCAAAGAGGAATACAAGGAACATACCTGCAGCTGAGAAGAACAAGGCCCCAGTACCTGAGACTGTTGCTGAAGAAGAGGATGAAGAGCAAGTTCTTAGAAAGCTCAAGCCCAAGATCCCAGACCACAACGATGCTCATCCTGTGGCTGAGGATATGAAGCTCAGGAGAGACTCAGGGCTGAGGAAGTGGAGAGAAGCAGACCCGTATGCTTCAAGGAGGAGGATTGCTGTGGACTACAGATTTCACACCAAGGAGCAGCAAGATTTCTATGAGACAGTGCTGCTTGATAAGAAGCCAATAGTTTGTGATATGAGATGGGTTGACTGGCAATACATCAAGGACAATGAGGAACACTACCCTGGAGTGTATGACAGCTTTAGTGCTTGTGGAGTTGCAGACTTTGTTGGGCAGAAGCTCACAAAGTGGAACGAGGAGCTCATTATGCAATTCTACTCCACGGCACATTTTTATCCAGATGGAAGGATCACTTGGATGTCTGAAGGTACGAGGTACCAATCTACTACTGAGGAATGGGCAAAGTTGATCAATGCCCCAGAGGAGCAAGCAGATGACTTGGACATTTGTGCCAAGAAAAAGATGGATCATAACTCAATGTCCAACATGTAAAAGGAAATTCCCAATGAAGCTCTTGACACCTTCAAATTTGGGTCTGTGCATTACCTTCTGTCAGGGCTGCCAACTATAAATTGGATATTGAGGCACACTCTCTTGCCCAAGTCTGGAGATCACAAGATGATCAGAGGCCATGCAATCAACTTGCTTCATGTCTTTGATGTGCCACAGAAGTTGAAGGTCATGAGCCTCATAGTAGAAACTATCAAGAGGACTGCAACAGATCAGAAGAGGAGCTGTGGATATGCCCCTCAGATTCAGGAGCTCATCAACTCTAAGATGGGCACGGGCATATATTTATTGGACAAGGAACACCTGCCCATCCGTCCAGATTTTGAGGACAATCAAGTTGTCATGAGTGAGAATGAGCCATCGTCTGCCCAAGCACAAGCAAAGAAGGAGAAGGCAAGAAAGGAGAAAGCTGCCAAGATGCCAACTCAAGAGGAGGCATCTGAGTACTTCTTGAAAACCAAACAAGAGCAACTTGGTTACCTGATTGCATCCACCCTGCGGATTGAGAAAGGACTAGCCACCCTAATTCAGAACCAGGCAAGCCTAGAGAGAATCATGGAACAAAAGTTCTATGACTTGGATGTCAAGGTAACAGAGATTCAGACTACAGTGGAGCAGCTCCAAGATGACATGCAGGAGAGGAGAGGCAGGACTACAACTGATGCCTTTGCCAGAGTGCCAAGAGGTCCGAGGTCGTCTGCAGTGCCAGTTCCTGACACAAGAGCAACTGCCTCAGCTCCAGCCACAACCTCAGTTCCACCAGCTCCAGCATCTACTTCAGCTCCAACTCCAGCGTCTACTTCAGCGTCTACAGAAGCCTTCGTCCTTGGAGTGATCCGGACTCCACCACCACCACCTGGAGATCAAGCCTGAGCGTCGATCTAGTACTATGCATTTTCTAGGAACTTTTTGGTAACTTGTTGCCAAAGGGGGAGAAAAATGTATAGATCATAGGCTTCGAGAGAGAGAGTGTTGCCTTTTTCTCTCTTGCTTTATTTGGTGGTTTTTCGAACTTTGTTTGCTTTTGAGTGCTTGAGATACTACGTCATTATTTGTGAGACATTGATGATCATGTGTTTGATCATAAGCTACACTTAATGCTTGATGAATGCTATTATCTTATCTATCTTATGTGATCATTCACTATTCTTGGTGATGAGTGCATGTATTTCATTCTTATCATTTTAAGCGCTCCACCAAGATGTATGTGACATGGAAGAGTAACCCATGACTCTAACTCTTTGTGCATTTGCAGTCCAAAGCAAATTTTAAATATGCACAAATTTAGGGGGAGCTCTTACTTGTCACATACTTCTCAAAGCGACGATATATTTCATGCTTATTATCATTTGTCGAAGCTTTGATCTATATGTTGTCATCAATTACCAAAAAGGGGGAGATTGAAAGTGCAACTATCCCTAGGTGGTTTTGGTAATTCATAATAACATATAGCTCATTGAGCTAATGCTATTCCAAGATGATTATTTCAGGAAAGCTCAATGATTGGCATGGCATGGATGTGAAAGTGGAACCCTCAAAATGCTAAGGACAAAGGATTGGCTCAAGCTCAAAAGCTCAAGACTCTTCATTTTACATTTTAGTGATCCAAGATCACATTGAGTCTTTAGGAAAAGCCAATACTATCAAGGAGGGATGAGGTGTTGCTTAATGAGCCTCTTGCTTCATGTGCTTAGTGATATGCTCCAAAACCCTCAACTACTTTCCCATATCCACATATGACCAAAACCCTAAGCCAAACTCGGTCCTACCGATTCTTCCTATCCGGCGCCACCGAGTTTCATTTGTCATAAGCCACTGCCAAACCCTAGCAAATCGGTTGTACCGATAGGGATCTCGGTCTCACCGAGATGGGGTTGCAAACTCTCTATTTCCCTTTCGTAACTTTTCGGTCTCACCGAAAGAGCGAATCGGTCCCACCGAGATTGCAATGTAAATTCAGTGTTTCCTTTTTGTAACTTTTCGGTCTCACCAAAAGAGCAAATCGGTCCCACCGAGTTTGCCTGACCAACTCTCTGGTTAGCTAATTACCAAATTCGGTGCCACCGAGTTTGTGTAATCGGTCTCACCGAGATTACGTTATGCCCAAACCCTAACCATATCGGTCCTACCGAGTTGCATGTCAGTCCCACCGAAAATCTCTAACGGTCACTAGGTTTACCTTTCCGGTCCGACCGAGTTTGTTGATTCGGTCCCACCGAGATTGGAAAACTGTGTGTAACGGTTGGATTTTGTGTGGAGGCTATATATACCCCTCCACCTCCTCTTCATTCGTGGTGAGAGCAATCAGAACACATACACAATTCCAACTCATATGTTCTGAGAGAGAACCACCTACTCATGTGTTGAGACCAAGATATTCCATTCCTATCATATGAATCTTGATCTCTAGCCTTCCCAAGTTGCTTTCCACTCAAATCTTCTTTCCACCAAATCCAAATCCTACGAGAGAGAGTTGAGTGTTGGGAAGACTATCATTTGAAGCACAAGAGCAAGGAGTTCATTACCTACACACCATTTGTTACTTCTTGGAGAGTGGTGTCTCCTAGATTGGCTAGGTATCACTTGGGAGCCTCCGACAAGATTGTGGAGTTGAACCAAGGAGTTTGTAAGGGCAAGGAGATCGCCTACTTCGTGAAGATCTACCGCTAGTGAGGCAAGTCCTGTGTGGGCGATGGCCATGGTGGGATAGACAAGGTTGCTTCTTCGTGGACCCTTTGTGGGTGGTTGCTTCTTCGTGGACCCTTCGTGGGTGGAGCCCTTTGTGGACTCGCGCAACCGTTACCCTTTGTGGGTGGAGCCCTGTGTGGACTCGCGCAACCGTTACCCTTTGTGGGTTGAAGTCTCCATCAACGTGGATGTAGGATAGCACCACCTATCCGAACCACGGGAAAAACATCCGTGTCTCCAATTGCGTTTGAATTCTCCAAACCCTTCCCCTTACATTCTTGCAAGTTGCATGCTTTACATTCCGCTGCCAATATACTCTTTGCATGCTTGCTTGAATTGTGTGATGATTGCTTGACTTGTCCTACAATAGCTAAAATCTGCCAAGAACTAAAATTGGGAAAAGGTTAAGTTTTTATTTGGTCAAGTAGTCTAATCACCCCCCCTCTAGACATACTTTCGATCCTACAACGACGCGCCTCTTCCTCCTTCTGCGCCATTACTCCCAGGTTCTTCTGCCTCCTCTGCTGTCTTGGACCATGCCCTTTCAGAGATGACTCTGCTGTGGGAAGATCTTCTGGGCGCGGATCCGCGCCTGGTAGCTGGGCGCCTGCAGCTGGCCTCCGGCTGGCTTCAGTCTGACACAGTAGTCCGAGCGGCACTGAGCCAGGCCGCGATGACCTCCGAGAAGGAGAAGCGGGCCGTCGCTCAAGCTGCGGCCGATCTCGAGGTGGCGCTGAAAGACGCCGGAGCCGCCCACGACCACTGCCGGGCTCTAGAGGACGAGCTAAAGAGTCTGCGTGATGAGCGCACAGAAGAAGATCGCGGCCGTCGGGCAAAGGAGGAGGAGATGAAGGAGCGGGAGGACGCCATCAAGAACCGCGATGCCGAGCTGGGGGAGTTGGTGAAGTCGCAGGCCACTGAACGCAGCCGGCTGGAGGAGCGGCAGCAGAAGGTGGAGGCGAAGGGGGTCGATCTTGACGCCAAGGCGAAATTTCTGGCCGAGGACCGCACGGCCTTCACGCTTCTGGAGAAGAGGTCTTGCGAGGCCCTGAAGTCACTCTATGAGAAGGGCTTGGAGAATCCGTTGGCCACCAATGAGGATGACCCCGCCCAGTTGCTTCCCTACTTGATCGATGCGCTTGAGGAAGTCGTGTGTGGCATCGACCCCATGGCAGAGGCAGAGGCTCGCGTCCTTTCCTCAGCCGCGCCGATGCACGTCTTCAGCCACCTCCATCTTCGCGATCCTGCCGCCCGCCTTGATGAGCTGCTAGAGCCTGTGGACGAGGAGCATTGTGCGGCTGCCGCCGCAGCCGTGAAGCGTCAGGTGGAAGCCCTGCTGGAGAAATTCGACGCCTTCGCCCCCGCACCTTCGACCGGTGGTGCAGGTGAAGACGACGCCACCCAGTAGGGGGCACCTCTTGAAGGTGCCGAGGGTGTCGAGGGATGACTGGCTTGCGGCTTCTTTCCTGTTGAAACTCCTGCAACATGTAGCGTGCCTCGCGGAGGCGTTTAAACTTGTGTTTGGTATCCGGAGAACAATATGTCTTGTAATATTTGCTTTGAGATTTTGCAATTTTCTTCCTATTTGCTTTATGTTATACGTTGGCAGAGCCCGACCCCGCGCATACCTCAACCACCGTTGGGCAGACCGGAGACCAGGACAGACCCAAGGAGTGAGGGGCTACGTGACCAGTTAGGCTCCTGAGTCGCGATGCTCAGGAGTCCCCCTTGACGCGCAAACAACTTGTGGAGAGGAGATGCAATGGTTGGTCTTGTGTTCTATGTCGACAGGGCCCAACCCCGCGCATACCTCAACCGCCGTTGGACCGACCGGAGACCAGGACGGACCCAAGGAGTGAGGGGCCACATGACCAGTTAGGCTCCTGAGTCGCGATGCTCAGGAGTCCCCCTTGACGTTCAAACGACCTTCGCACCTTAACTCCGCTTGGGGAGGGCGTGTGACGACCAGGTCCGAGGGACCTGATGGGGTGGCGTACGCTTGGGCGTGACCCGAGCGCAGCCCCCGTGCCCAGACCCCTCGCGCGGCTCTCCCGAGGGGAGGCGTTGCGTTGAGGCCAGACACCGAGCATGGAGGTTCCCTGAGGTTGATACGGCCGTGAGGCCGCCCCCAATTGTTTATCACCAGGACAGACCATGGCGCTTCCGCACTTGCACGGGCATAGCCGCTCCTCGGCAGTGTTGACTGCCAGCGCGGAGCATGGTGCTTCCACTAGTACGTGGGAGGGGACTCCCTACTGCAGAGAGTCCCCGGGGCGTGTACAGCCCCACCCTGACACGTGGCTTGCACGACAGGGCTAGACAAGGTGTGTCTGGGCACTCGTGAGCCAACGCGGGACTCACGAGGCCCTACCTCAAGGCAGGTTGCGCCTGGTCTTGATTCTTGTTCGTTGTCTTGGTCCCACGAGGTGGTCAGGCAACCTGCGCCGAATGAATCTCCTGAGGTTATCGCATGAGAAAGCCAAGCAGCAACGACCCCAGGAGGTGACGTGAACGGGGCCGGCCCGCCAGTCAGAGCTCGGCCGCTGGATTTTATCAACGCTGCAGGGACGGGCCTGAGCACATACGCTGTGCCTAACCCTCTCACGCGAAGGGTCCTGAAGAAAGACGACCGGCGCGCAGCTCCCGCGATGGGCGACAATCAAGCAAGTGTAGTCATAAATAGATTAAGCATCAAAGGCAAACTAGCTCAGGTAAATGCATAAACGATATGCGCCACTGGGTCCGGCCCGAACGGCTTGGGGATAATGCAGCCTGAGGGGCGCCCCCAGCGAGGTAAGCTAAACACATAAAAAGGAAGGGATACATGCCACAGGGACGGACCCACGCGGCTTGGGAATGGTGCAGCCCTGGGGGCGCTCCCAGCTAAACAAACTTGGAAAATGTCACCTGGTTCTGTTGTCGAAGGGGTGTTGAGGCAGCTGAAGGTACGCGGCGAAGGGGTTGCTCCTCACGAGCCACCGGGGCCCTGAGCCTCGGGAGGCTCTGGGGGTCCAGGCGGTTCCTTGAGGACCGTTGCCATCTCCGCCAGGACCACGTGATGCCTGGCCTCCTGACCCGCCATGATGCTCTGCAGGTTGCGCTGGAAGGCAGCAGCCACGCTCGGTAGGCCAAACAGCATGCGAACGTAGCTATGAGGTGGACCTTCGTAGCGCCCAACACGCGAAGGCGAGAAGTGCTCCTGAGATGTGGCTCGGTTGAGCCCTGGAATGTCGATGCAGACGCGCAGCTCACCACCCTCGCCTGGGTGGGGAGCAGCGCCAGGTGGGCGGCGGTCGCCGCGTATTGCTCTTGCTTCCTGAAGCTCCTGAGATACCTTGGTGATGAACTCCTGAGCGCCGGGCGCTCCTTGCCCAGTGTCCTCCTGAAGGAGACATGCCGCGAAACACGCCTCCAAGTGGTGCCCGAGCACCTCCCTCATGACGTTGGCAAGGTCTGAGGCCCTCCAGAGGAGAGCCCCCGAGCCCTGCCCGAGGAGGGAGCTGGGCGTGCCTTCCTATGCGATAGAGGGAGACGCCCCAGGTGCACGCGCTGATCCTGAAGAGGTGCCACTTGCGGTGCTGCCCTCCTGAGGTCCGGCACAGAGTTGCTGCTTCTTCTTGGGGACGACCTCCGGAGGGTACCGAGCTGCATTGTGGCCGGGGTCTTCGATTGGCGCTGCTTGGAAGGCGCGCTCAAGGGAGCACACCGCATCTCTTTCTTCGTAGGGGACTATGATGATCCCGCCGCTTCCTGGCAACTTGAGGACGTTGTAGCCGTGGTGCATCACGGCTATGAACTTGGCTAGGGCTGGGTACCCGAGGACGGCATTGTACGGCAGACGAGTGTGGGCGACGTCGAAGTCGATGAGCTCGGTGCGGTAGTTGTTGCGTTCTCCAAAGGTGACTGGGAGGCGAACCTGCCCGATCGGGGTGGTGGAGCCATCAATGACTCTTGAGAAAGGCTTGGTGGGCTGAAGCTGATCATATGGCACTTGAAGGTTGTCAAACGTCTCGATGGACAGGACGTTGAGCCCCGCGCCACCGTCGATGAGGGTCTTGGTGACTTGCATGTTGCTGACGACAGGTGAACAAAGCATCGGGAGGACGCCAGTGATGGCCGCACACTTGAGCTGACCTGCCGAGCTGAACGTGATGGTGCACTGGGACCATCTGAGCGGGTGCATGGCCTCGAGCTTGGGGAGGACTACATTCACCTCGCGAGCAAACTGCTTGAAGATACGCTGTGAGGCTGGGGCTTGAGCTCCGCCCAAGATGCAGGCGATAGCACGCAGCTCCTGGAAGCCCCCAGCCCCCTCATCTTGGTGGTGGTCGTTGTTCCTTCTTGGTGGTGGCGGTAGTGAAGGGAGACCGGCGTTGCCCTGAGGACGATCCTCACGAGGCTGATCCCTCCAGGCGCCCTCGCGAGGCTGATCTTGCCAGTGGTCCTCACGAGGCCGGTCGCGCCATTCCTGGCACGGGCCACAGTCATCCCAGCGTCCGCCACCACGTCCTCCTCCTCGGTCGTGGCCCCGGTCGTTGCGCTCAGGGCGTCGACCGAAGTGTCCTTCTCGAATGGCCCCGAGCTCTTAACAGTCGCTGGTGTTGTGGCTATGCAGGTTATGGAAGGCGCAGAATGGTCAGCTGCTCTTGGATGACTCGGGCAGGTCCCTGCCGCGCTTTGTGTCTGGCTCCGCCACGAGCACTGCTGCTCCCTTGCGCTTCATGTCTTTGGCCTTGGCTTTCTTATCCACTGGGTCCGCAGCCGGGAGCTCGAGGAGGGAGAGGCGCCCCTCCTCAGCTCTTGTGCACTTGGTCGCCAGGTTGAACAACTCCAGAGACATGCACAACTCCTCGTGGATGGTGAGCGCATCCTTCATCTTGACGCTGTAGACGCCATCGGAGAACGCGGAGATGATGGCCTCGTCCGTCACCTTGGCGATCTTGAGACGAACGTTGTTGAAGCGCTGGATGTACTTCTGGAGGGTCTCTCCTGGTTGTTGCTTGACGCGGCGTAGGTCACCCGCAGCCGGTGGGCGGTTGCGAGTGCCCTGGGAGTTGGCGACGAAATGGTCGCGCATCTCATTCCAGGAGGAGATTGAGCCTGGAGGCAGGTTCAGGAGCTAGGAGCGGGCACCATCCTTGAGAGCCATGGGAAACCAGTTCGCCGTGACTTTCTCGTCGCCGTTGGCCGCCTCGATGCTCAGCTCATAGAGCTGCAGGAACTCCGCGGGGTCGGGGGTTCCGTCATAGCGAGGAGGTAGATCCGGCTTGAACTTGCCCAACCAAGCGACGCTACACAGCTCTGGGATGAAGGCGCGGCAGCCCGCCGTGGTCACCGAGACTCTGCACTGGTGGAGAACTTGTCCTTGATGGGGTCCACGCACCGCCGCCACAGGTGGCACGCGGTCTTGTCGTAGTGGCGCAAGGAGCGTGCGGGCATTTTCTCGCGATCGAGGGACTTCTTGGCAGCTTCTTTCTTCTTGCGCGAGCGCCGGACGCGGCAGGTCGCGCTGTGGGGCCGCGCGCCTGGGCGCCAAGACTCCATCTTGGGGCAGAGATGGTGGAGGCGCTCCATGGGCCATGCCGCCTGCGGCTGGCGGAGGGCGAGGCGGTGAGAGGGATGGCGCAGGGGAGCCCCCTGCGACGCTGACAAGCTTGGTGATGCGGTCGAGCCAGTCCTCGTAGAGGTCGTCGATTGGGTGGTAGCGCAGGAGCAAGCGCCATGCACAGAGCGGCCTGCGCGTCCATGGGAGCGCGACGAGCGTGGGATGACGAGCCGGCCGGGGTCAGCGATGGAGTGGCGGTGCGGCCGTCCCGCCGCACCGAGGGGTGCAGTGAGAATGCTTGCTGCTCGTTCCCCGCCGGGCCGATGGCGGCGTTGGCGGTAGGCGACGGGGAGCGACGGGGTGGCCCGCCGAGGGTAGCCCAACGCTCAGCGCGAGCGCGGCGAGAGTCCGCCATGGAGGCGATGGAGCAACGGGACGCAGAGCGACGGATGGGAAGCTTCGGCGCACCCCTACCTGGCGCGCCAAATGTCGGATCAACTGTTCCAGCAAAACCCTCAAGGTTCGAACACTGGGGTGCGCGCGAAGATCTCCCCCTACCGATCCACGTCCTAGCTTTGCTAAGATCTTACGGGCTAACTCGACGAACTCGTAACACAAGGGACACAAGATTTATACTGGTTCGGGCCACCGTTGTGGTGCAATACCCTACTCCAATGTGGTGTGGTGGATTGCCTCTTGGGCTGAGGATGAACAGTACAAGGGGAAGAACAGCTTCCTCAGGAGAGGTGTTCTTGTGCTCGGTGAATTTGTGGTTGTTCTGCTCTCTCTCTCGATCCGAGTGATCCCCCTAGCTACGGTGATGGCTAGTCCTATCTGTAGAGGCCCTGGTCCTCTCCCCAAATATTGAGCGGGAAGGGAGCCAACAACGGCCGATTCGAAAGGGGACAGCTAGTACAGCTTATCCTGACAAAAGTGGTCTTCGCCTGCCAAAGGCTCTAGTGGTGACACCGTCTTGGGCTCCACGGTGACCTTCGTCTTGCCATCCTGCTGGTCTTGGCCTCATTGCACCGGTATGGAAACATGTGCTTGATGCATCGGTACTCCGCGCCTGCGCCTGCTTCCTTAACACCAAAGAGGAAACAAGGACACTGTGCGCGCTAGCGCCCGCCTGGCCTTAGTCGTCATGGCTCACGTCATTGGAACCTCGCGAGGTTTGCCTGGCCTTGATCTCTCTACCCCTCACGAGCCAGCCTGGTGAGGCCTCTCCTGAGGAGGTCTTGTGTCGTCCGCCTCGCGAGGCTTGGCCCCTCACGAGGGTCTTGAGTCCTTGGTGGTGAAGATGGGCCGCACGGGCCCGCTCGCAGAGCCACGCCGTGGGCCGCAGGCAAGCAAGTTTGGGGACCTCCGTTCCCAGAACGTCGCACCTTCAATATATTATCAAGGTATGTATTCATCAAAAGTCTTATGAAGCGTCTTGATCTATCTTTATAGATCTTGATGCCCAATATGTAAGAAGCTTCACCAAGGTCTTTCATTGAAAAATTCTTATTCAAGTATCCTTTTATGCTATCCAGAAATTCAGCATCATTTCCGGTCAACAATATGCCATCCACATATAATATTAGAAATGCTACAGAGCTCCCACTCACTTTCTTGTAAATACATGCTTCTCCAAAAGTCTGTATAAAACCATATGCTTTGATCACACTATCAAAACGTATATTCCAACTCCGAGAGGCTTACACCAGTCCATAAATGGATCACTGGAGTTTGCACACTTTGTTAGCACCTTTTGGATAGACAAAACCTTCTGGTTGCATCATATACAACTCTTCTTTAAGACATCCATTAAGGAATGCAGTTTTGACATCCATTTGCCAAATTTCATAATGATAAAATGCGGCAATTGCTAACATGATTCGAATGGACTTAAGCATCGCTACAGGTGAGAAGGTCTCATCGTAGTCAACTCCTTGAACTTGTCAAAAACCTTTCACATCAAGTCAAGCTTTGTAGACAATAATATTACCGTCAGCGTCAGTCTTCTTCTTGAAGATCCATTTATTCTCTATGGCTTGCCGATCATCGGGCAAGTCAACCAAAGTCCATACTAAGTTCTCATACATGTATCCCATCTCATATTTCATGGCCTCAAGCCATTTTGCGGAATCTGGGCTCATCATCGCTTCCTTCTAGTTCGTAGGTTCATCATGGTCTAGTAACATGACTTCCAGAACAGGATTACCGTACCACACTAGTGCGGATCATACTCTGGTTGACCTAGAGGTTTGGTAGTAATTTGATCTGAAGTTTCATGATCATCATCATTAACTTCCTCACTAATTGGTGAAGGCTCACTGGAACTGATTTCAGTGATGAGCTACTTTCCAATTCGAGAGAAGGTACAATTACCTCATCAAGTTCTACTTTCCTCCCACTCACTTCTTTCGAGAGAAACTCCTAATCTAGAAAGGATCCACTCTTAGCAACAAAGATCTTGCCTTCGGATCTGTGATAGAAGGTGTACCCAACACTTTCTTTTGGGTATCCTATGAAGACGCACTTCTCCGATTTGGGTTTGAGCTTATCAGGTTGAAACCTTTTCACATAAGCATCGCAACCCCAAACTTTAAGAAATGACAACTTAGGTTTCTTGCTAAACCAAAGTTCATATGGTGTCGTATCAACGGATTTAGATGGTGCCCTATTTAACATGAGTGCAGCTGTCTCTAATGCATAACCCCAAAATGATAGTGATAAATCGGTAAGAGACATCATAGATCGCACCATATCTAATAAAGTACGGTTATGACATTCGAACACACCATTACGCTGTGGTGTTCTAGGTGGCGTGAGTTGCGAAACTATTCCACGTCGTTTCAAATGAAGACCAAACTTGTAACTCAAATATTCGTCTCCGCGATCAGATCATAGAAACTTTATTTTCTTGTTACGATGATTTTCCACTTCACTCTGAAATTCTTTGAACTTTTCAAATGTTTCAGACTTATGTATCATCAAGTAGATATACCTATATCTGCTCAAATCATCTGTGAAGGTTAGAAAATAACGATACCCGCCACGAGCCTCAACACTCATCGGACCACATACATCAGTATGTATTATTTCCAATAAGTCAGTTGCTTGCTCCATTGTTCCGGAGAACGGAGTCTTAGTCATCTTGCCCATGAGGCATGGTTTGCAAGCATCAAGTGATTCCAAAAGTCCATCAGCATGGAGTTTCTTCATGCGCTTTACACCAATATGACCTAAATGGCAGTGCCACATATAAGTTGCATTATCATTATTAAGTTTGCATCTTTTGCATTCAATATTATGAATATGTGTATCACTACGATCGAGATTCAATAAACCATTTATATTGAGTGTATGACCATAGAAGGTTTTATTCATGTAAATAGAACAACAATTATTCTTTGACTGAAATGAATAACCTTATTGCAATAAACATGATCCAATCATATTTATGCTCAACGCAAACACCAAATAACATTTATTTTAGGTTCAACACTAATCCCGAAGGTAAAGGGAGTGTGCGATGGTGATCTTATCAACCTTGGAATCACTTCGAACACACATCATCACCTTGCCCTTAACTAGTCTCTCTTCATTTTGCAACTCCTGTTTAGAGTTACTAATATTAGCAACTGAACCGGTATCAAATACCTTGGGGTTACTATGAACACTAGTAAAGTACACATCAATAACATGTATATCAAATATACTTTTGTTCACTTTGCCATCCTCCTTATCCGCCAAGTATTTGGGGTAGTTCTACTTCCAGTGACCATTCCCTTTGCAGTAGAAGCACTCAGTTTCAGGCTTAGGTCTAGCTTTGGGCTTCTTCACGGGAGTAGCAACTTGCTTGCCATTCTTCTTGAAGTTCCTTTTCTTTCCCTTGCCCTTTTACATGAAACTAGTGGTCTTGTCAACCATCAAAACTTGATGCTTTTTCTTGATTTCTACCTTCGCCAATTTCAGCACCGCGAAGAGCTTGGGAATCATTTCCGTTATATGATGAGGATATTAATACCATTGTTACACCCACAACACCTGCTGCTATACATATTGGACCAATTACTAGAGCTCGCACACACCAATTAAATTACCAGGTACTTTCGTTTCTTGGTAACGGTTTTAATGTTCATGAGAATATGATGCTGCCTAAATTGGATACATTTGTTTTGCTTACAAATGAAGGGCCTAGCTTGGACAAGAAAGATGAACCTTGGAGCAAGTTCAAGCATGGAGATGATGGCGTGCGCAAGGGGAACAAGAACGGAGTTACAAGTGATGATTCCAGGACTTTGAATCCACCATAATGAGTGCATGAAGCCTTGGACGAAATATACAAGATGCCACTTCATAAATTTTGTCCAGAGGCTATCCTATGTGTTGCATCACCTTATTTTTGGGCCAAGCCAATGTAATTTCGAAATACTTAATTATAGGCTATTTTTAGAGTCCGTATGTCTGGGGAAAGAAGAGTTAGGGTTGGTTTCAGACCCCTCCTCCAAGGGCCACGAAATTTCCCCCTCTCTCCTCCATATATACAACCCTTAGTGCATCGTTTAGACTTTGGGTTTTGTTTAGATTAAAAGTTGGGCATAGCTGCAACTTCGCGTACTTCGTTTGTGTTCAACGACCAGACCAAGGCATCACAGAACCCCACCTTGATCAATAAAGCTTTCATCTTATATTCACAATATCCAGATTGCAATATCAATTTCTTGCTTGTTGTTTGTTTGCTCGCAGGAAACAGACCCTCGTGGTCAGGTTGATCATGCTCCGGCATGGTCAATAACCCCTCAGAAGTTGGTTTAGCGATTGCTAAGGCGCGATGTCTCGCACGTTCGTAGTCGAATCGTCAAGGTCGACTTCCATAGAAAATGATAGCCACCGTCTCATCGAAACATCGGGACACCTTCGCCTCTATCAAGTGGTATCAGATTTTCAGGTTGCTCGGTGAGATTTTACAGTTTTTTGTAGTTTAGATCGAGTTTGTTCTTCATACCTACAGTCCACGAAAAAGCCACAAAAAAATTAGGGTTAGTTCATCATATCCGAACCAATCTGAGCCTTTGCATAATCTTTTTAGGGTTTTGCATTGTTGAGTTTGCGGTTGCATCGTCGTGTCTAGTTGCTGGTCTTAGTGTCTAGTCCTTTAGAGTTTCGAGTTCTGTTCACAAGTAGTCACGCCGCCGCCGCATCATCATCATCACCGCTGCCATATACCATCATCATCGTCACTGCTGCCATATACCACCATTGTCATCACCGCTGCTATATACCACCATCGTCATCGCCGCTGCCATATACCACATATCCACCGCCATCACGATAATCCGAGTCCACCTCCATCACAGATTCGCTACTAGTCCATGTTCCATCGCCCTACATATATTCACCACCAGTCCGAGTTGCACCAGATTCATCTCCGCCACCAGTCCTAGTCCGAGTCCAGTATTTGTTGCCTTGCTTTCGAGTTCCAGATCACGCGATACTTCGAGCCGTGACAGAGTAGGACTCTCGAGATTCCGTGCTACCCGCAGTAGAAAAAATAGTTCCAGTTTCAAAAAAAACTAAGTCTAGAAAATTCTGGCTAGGCAGTTTTTAGACCATTTGTAGACTTTTTCGAAAAAAATTTGTTGCGGAGCAAAAAAAAGGAAAAAGTGCAAAAAAGTGAAAAAAATTTAAAAAAATCAGACGTGCTCCTCCCTTGTTTCCGTGCAGCATCGTGATTTTGTTAATGTTCTAGGCTCGCGTCTCTAGCATGGTCTAGCCTAGGACCAGCACAGTATCGTCGTTGAGCGTTTATTCAACTTTGCATCCCTGAATTGATTATTGCTGGCCCTTTTTGCTACCATATTATAAGCCTTTCCAGCTCCACATACATCTACATCGTGCATTTGACTCTCCATGGTAATCGCTCTATCCAAGCTTTGAGAGTTTTGACTACGACGGTTGCTGATCACCGCCTGCTGCTGGGTAAGAACTGGTAAGAATTTGAGATTTGCTTGACGGATTTGTGACACCCACCACCACCTCTTGTTAGTAGTCTGTAGGATCATATTCTTGTGTGTTTCTATTGCTGCTAACCATGGCAGGATCACAAGCCGATGAGACTGACTGGGAGAACATGCCGAATAAGGAGTTGCATGATAAATTTCAGCAAATGATGAGTGGACAGGTGCAAGATGTGCTAAACAGATTTGAAGAGGCCAGGGAGAAGATAGATGGCATGGAGAAGACGTTCGAAACAAAGCTCGATAACAAGTTTAATGAATTGCTCGCGCGTCTTCCACCACCACCACTGGCTGCACCTAACGCACCTCTACAACAACAACAACAATTGCGACGACTACCTCCACGCCGCGAAACAGCCCTCCACCAAGCGAGACGTCTCCGTCTTGCGCCTGGCCAAACTGTTGGTGCTGCTGTTGATACTTCTATGGCTCTTGCTGCTGATGCGGAGGAGGATGATTTTGCGGGAGATTACGAGGATGAGGTTGATCAAAATCAGAACTACATGCAACCACCAGCACCACAACCACCAGGTCGTCCACATGCAAATAATGGCAATGGTAGGGCTCCCCCTCAGGTACGAGATCATGACCATCTCCCTAAACTGAAATTGAATATTCCAGCATTTGAGGGTAGATATGTTCATGATATATATCTTACTTGGGAGTTAGAAACTGAGCAACGATTTACATGTTTACAATATCCTAAGGAGAGACGTGTTCCTGCTGCTGTTTGTGCTTTCACTAGCTTTGCATGTGTTTGGTGGTCTGAACATTGTAGATTATATCCTATTCCAGCTACTTGGGCTGCTTTGAAAACTGCTACGCATACTCGTTGGGTTCCACCATATTATCAATGTGAATTACTTCAAAAATTGCAGCGTTTAAGACAAGGAAAAAATTCTGTAGAAGAATATTATCAGGAATTACAAACTGGCATGATTCGATGTGGTATTGTTGAGGAGAATGAAGTTATGCTTGCATGTTTTATGGGTGGATTAAATAGAGATATTCAGACCATTCTAGAGTATAAGGAGTATAATAATATCACTCGTTTATTCCATCTTGCTTGTAAAGCTGAATGTGAAGTGCAGGATCGACATGCATTGGCGCGAACTAACTTTTTCGCAGGTCAATCTTCATCATGGACACCACATGCATCCTCTACTTCCACTGCACCAGCACCTCCATTAGGTGCCACCTCCAGCCGTGATACAAGAAAGCAGGCACAACCACCACTATCTGCCAAGAGCACACCTGCCGGGCCTACGCAGAGCTCTTATTCTTCCATGGCATCAACAGGGCACACAAGTGATATTATTTGTCGTCGTTGTAAGGGAAGAGGACATTTTGCGAGAGAATGCAAATCTCAGCGTGTGATGATTGCTACTGAGGATGGTGGGTATGTGTCCACTAGTGACTATGATGAGGAGACTTTGGCTCTTATTACACATGAAGAACACGGTGGAGATGATTCTGATCATGAGACGCAATAAATGACTGCTGAAGATGCTGACAGGTATGAATGTTTAGTTGCTCAACGTGTTTTGAGTGTGCAGGTTACACAAGCTGAGCAAAATCAGAGGCACAATTTGTTCCATACCAAGGGAGTTGTGAAGGAACGTTCTGTGCGCGTCATAATAGACGGAGGGAGCTGCAACAACTTGGCTAGCATGGAGATGGTGGAGAAGCTTTCTCTCACCACAAGACCACATCCACATCCTTACTACATCCAATGGTTCAACAACAGCGGCAAGGTTAAGGTAACACGTACTGTTCGTGTGCATTTTAGTATCTCTACATATGCTGATTATGTTGACTGTGATGTGGTACCTATGCAAGCATGTTCCTTATTACTTGGTAGACCATGGCAATTTGATAAAAATTCTGTACACCATGGTAGAAACAATCACCATGGTAGAGTCTAGTCTTTTAGAGTTTCGAGTTCTGGTCATAAGTTGTCACGCCGCCGCCGCACCATCATCATCACCCCTGCCATCTACCACCACCGCTTATCCGCCACCGCTTCGAATCCGTATCCATATACCACCACAGCTGTCATATACCACCACCGCTGCCATCTACCACCATATATCCACCACCAATCCGAGTTCTTGTCATATTAGGTTTGTTTTCGAGATCCATCTAGATTCCGATTCGTGTTTCCTTGCCGGAGTAGGTTTCGGAAAAAAAAAGAGTCGGGTAGCCACGCTCCGTTTAGGCCCAAAATTTTTCGAAAACGCATTTTTCGAAAAAAAATTCTGGCTATCCTATTTTTAGGTGTTTCTGAGTGTTTTGAGACAGGTGCCATTATAGGAAGTTTTTTTTGACCCGTTTCCAGTTTTTGGGTCCGGGCAGTCGAAAAAAAAAAATTGGTCGAAAAAATTTCGTGCCCATCCTGTCAGTTTGACCTAGGAAGAGTTTTGAGACACTCGTCATTATAGTGATTTTTCGCAAAAAAAAAGCAACGCAAAAAAAAACAGCGCAAAAAAAAAGAGCGGAAAAAAAATCCAGAGTGTGCTTTTCCCTTGTTTACGTGCCGCGCCGTGATTTTGTTGGTGTTCTAGACTCGCGTCTCTAGCACAGTCTAGCCTAGGACCAGCACAGTACCGTCGTTGAGCGTTTATTCAACTTTGCATCTCTGAATTGATTATTGCTGACCCTTTTTGCTACCATATTATAAGCCTTCCCAGCTCCACATACATCTACGTCGTGCGTTTGACTCTCCCTGGTAATCGCTCTATCCAAGCTTTGAGAGTTTTTGACTACAACGGTTGCCGATCACCGCCTGCTGCTGGGTAAGAACTGGTAAGAATTTGAGATTTGCTTGACGGATTTGTGACACCCACCACCACCACTTGTTCGTAGTCTGTAGGATCATATTCTTGTGTGTTTCTATTGCTGCTAACCATGCCAGGATCACAAGCCGACGAGATTGACTGGGAGAATTTATCGAACAAGGAGCTTCATGATAAGTTTCAGCAAATGATGACTGAACAGGTGCAAGATGTGCTGAACAATTTTGAGGAGGCCATGGAGAAGATCACTGGCTTTGAGAAGACGTTCGAAACAAAGCTCGATAACAAGTTTAATGAATTGCTCGCGCGTCTTCCACCACCACCACCCGCTGCAGCTAACGCACCTCTCCAACAACAACAACGACGACTACCTCCACGTCGCGAAGCAGACCTCCGCCGAGCAAGCCGTGTTCCTCTTGCGTTTGGCCAAACTGTTGGTGCTGCTGTTGATACTTTTGTGGCTCCTGCTGCTGATGCGGAGGAGGATGATTATGTGGGAGATTATGAGGATGAGGTTGATCAAAATCAACACTACGTGCAGCCACCTGTACCACCACCAGCAGGTCGACCTCAGGTATATATTCGTAATGGTAGGCCTGCACCACCACCTCAGGTACGAGATGATGTCCATATTCCTAAATTGAAATTGAATATTCCACCATTTGAGGGTAGATATGTTCCTGATATATATCTTACTTGGGAGTTAGAAACTGAACAACGATTTACATGTTTACAATATCCTGAGGAGAGACGAGTTGCTGCTGCCGTTTGTGCTTTCACTAGTTTTGCATGTGTATGGTGGTCTGAACATTGTAGATTATATCCTATTCCAACTACTTGGGCTGCTTTGAAAACTGCTATGCGTACGCGTTGGGTTCCACCATATTATCAACGTGAATTGCTTCAAAAATTGCAGCGTTTAAGACAAGGGAAAAATTCTGTAGAAGAATATTATCAGGAATTACAAACTGGCATGATTAGATGTGGTATTGTTGAGGAGAATGAAGCTATGCTTGCACGTTTTCTGGGTGGATTAAATAGAGAGATTCAGACCATTCTAGACTATAAGGAGTTAACTAATATCACTCGTTTATTCCATCTTGCTTGTAAAGCTGAACGTGAAGTGCAGGATCGACAAGCATTGGGGCGAACTAACTTTTCTGCAGGCCGACCTTCATCATGGACACCACGTGCATCTTCTACTTCAACTGCACCAGCACCTCCATCCGGTGCCACCTCCAGCCGTGATACAAGAAAACAGGCATAACCACCATTATCTGCCAAGAGCGCACCTGCGGGGCCTGCACAGCGTTCTTCTTCTTCCATGGCATCAACAGGGCACACAAGTGATATTATTTGTCGTCGTTGTAAGGGAGGAGGTCATTATGCGAGAGAATGCAAATCTCCGCGTGTGATGATTGCTACCGTGGATGGTGGATATGAGTCCGCTAGTGACTATGATGAGGAGACTTTGGCTCTTATTACACGTGAAGAACATGGTGGAGATGATTCTGATCATGAGACGCAATACATGGCTCCTGAAGACGCTGACAGGTATGAATGTTTAGTTGCTCAACGTGTTTTGAGTGTGCAGGTCACACAAGCTGAGCAAAATCAGAGGCACAATTTGTTCCATACCAAGGGAGTTGTGAAGGAACGTTCTGTGCGCGTCATCATAGACGGAGGGAGCTGCAACAACTTGGCTAGCATGGAGATGGTGGAGAAGCTTTCTCTCACCACAATACCACATCCACATCCTTACTACATCCAATGGTTCAACAACAGCGGCAAGGTTAAGGTAACACGTACTGTTCGTGTGCATTTTAGTATCTCTACATATGCTGATTATGTTGATTGTGATGTGGTACCTATGCAAGCATGTTCCTTATTACTTGGTAGACCATGGCAATTTGATAAAAATTCTGTACACCATGGTAGAAACAATCACTATACTCTTGTTCATAAGGATAAAAATATTACTTTGCTTCCTATGACTCCTGATTCCATTTTGAAAGATGATATTAATAGAGCTAATAAAGCACAACAGGAGAAGAATAAGAGTGAAAATCAGATTGTGGCAAAAGAATTTGAGCAACAAATGAAGCCTAATAATAAACCATATAGTGTTGCTTCTGAAATTAAATTGAAAAGTGCATGTTTATTTGCCATCAAATCTAATATTGATGAGCTAGATTTCAGCAAATCTGTTTGCTATGCTTTTGTGTGCAAAGAGGCATTATTTTCATTTGAGGACGTGCCTTCCTCTTTGCCTCCTGCTGTCACTAACATTTTGCAGGAGTTCGCTGACGTTTTTCCACAAGACGTGCCACCGGGATTACCGCCTATTCGAGGGATTGAGCATCAGATTGACTTAATTCCCGGTGCTTCACTGCCAAACCGTGCACCATACCGTACCAATCCAGAGGAGACGAAGGAGATTATGCGTCAAGTACAAGAGCTTCTCGACAAAGGTTATATACGCGAATCCCTTAGTCCTTGTGCTGTTCCTATTATTCTTGTGCCGAAAAAGGATGGTACATCACGTATGTGTGTTGATTGTAGAGGCATTAGTAATATTACTATTCGTTATCGTCATCCTATTCCTAGGCTAGATGATATGCTTGATGAATTGAGTGGATCTACAATATTCTCCAAAGTTGATTTGCGTAGTGGCTACCATCAAATTCGTATGAAATTGGGAGATGAATGGAAAACAGCATTTAAAACTAAGTTTGGATTATATGAGTGGTTAGTCATGCCTTTTGGGTTAACTAATGCACCTAGTACTTTCATGAGATTAATGAACGAAGTTTTACGTGCTTTCATTGGACGATTTGTGGTAGTTTACTTTGATGACATATTGATTTATAGCAGATCTTTGGAGGAACATTTGGAACATTTACGTGCTGTTTTTATTGCTCTACGTGATGCACGTTTGTTTGGTAACCTTGGGAAGTGCACCTTTTGCACCAACCGAGTATCTTTTCTTGGCTATGTTGTTACTCCACAGGGAATTGAAGTTGATAAAGCCAAGATTGAAGCTATTGAGAGTTGGCCGCAGCCCAAAACGGTCACACAAGTGAGGAGTTTTCTTGGCCTCGCTGGATTCTATAGGCGTTTTGTGAGAGATTTCAGCACCATTGCTGCACCTCTCAATGAGCTTACAAAGAAAGATGTGCCTTTTCTTTGGGGTACCGCACAGGAAGAAGCCTTCGCGGTATTGAAAGATAAGTTGACACATGCTCCTTTACTCCAACTTCCTGATTTTAATAAGACTTTTGAGCTTGAATGTGATGCTAGTGGAATTGGATTAGGAGGTGTGTTATTACAAGATGGCAAACCTGTTGCATACTTTTCTGAAAAATTGAGTGGGCCTAGTCTGAATTATTCTACTTATGATAAAGAATTATATGCTCTTGTTCGGACTTTAGAAACATGGCAACATTATTTATGGCCCAAAGAATTTGTTATACATTCTGATCATGAATCATTGAAACATATTAAAAGTCAAGCTAAACTGAATCGTAGACATGCTAAATGGGTTGAATTCATTGAGACTTTCCCTTATGTCATTAAACACAAGAAGGGAAAAGAAAATGTTATTGCTGATGCTTTGTCTCGTCGCTATACTATGCTTTCTGATAGAGGCAAAGGTGTCCCGTCTTTCGATGAGATGGTGAATTTCGCTTTGGTGGAAGTAGACTTTGACGATCCGACTACGAACGTGCGAGGACGTCGCGCCTTAGCAATCGCTAAACCAACTCCGAGAGGTTATTGACCACGCCGGAGCACGATCAACCTGACCACGAGGGTCTGTTTCCTGCGAGCAAACGAAGAACAAGCAAGAAACTAAGATTGCAATCTGGATATTGCGAATATAAGATGAAAGCTTTATTGATCAAGGTGGGGTTCTGTGACGCCTTTGTCTGGTCGTTGAACACAAACGAAGTACGCGAAGTTGCAGCTATGGCGAACTTTTAATCTAAACAAAACCCAAAGTCTAAACGATGCCCTAAGGGCTGTATATATGGAGGAAGAGGGGGGAATTTCGTGGCCCTTGGTGGAGGGGTCCGAAATCAACCCTATCTCTTGTTTCCCCACACATACGGACTCTAAAAATAGCCTATACTTATGTATTTCGAAATTACATGGGCCTGGCCCAAAGGTGACGCAGCACCTAAAATAGCCTCGGGACGAAATTTATGAAGTGGCATCTTGTATATTTCGTCCAAGGCTTCATGCAGCCATTATGGTGGCTTCAAAGTCCTGAAATCATCACTTGTAACTCCGTTCTTGTTCCCCTTGCGCATGCCATCATCTCCATGCTTGTTCTTGCTCCAATGTTCATCCTTCTCCAAGCTAGGCCCTTCATTTGTAAGCAAAACAAATGTATCCAATTTAGGCAGCATCATATTCTCATGAACATTAGAATCATTACCAAGAAACGAAAGTACCTGATAATTTAGTTGGCGTGCACGAGCTCTAGTAATTGGTCCAGTATGTATAGCAGCAGGGGCTGTGGGTGTAACAATTGTATTGATGTCCTCATCATCCTCCCCTTCTTGAAATGAAGTCGTCCTCGACGGAAGTTCATCTTCCTCACCCACATAATGCTTCAAATCTGCAATGTTAAAAGTGGGACTAACCCCAAAATCTGCAGGCTACTCAAGTTTATATGCATTATCATTTATTTTCTCTAACACCTTAAAGGGACCATCAGCACGTGGCATTAGCTTTGATTTGCGCAAATCAGGAAATCTATCCTTACGCAAATGTAACCAAACAAGATCTCCAGGTGCAAACACAACATGTTTTCTACCCTTATCTCCAGCAAGTTTATATTTAGCATTCATACGCTCAATGTTTTCCTTAGTTAACTCATGCATTTTTAAAATCAATTCAGCATGTTGTTTAGCATCAAAATTAACCTTCTCCGAAGATGGAAGAGGCAACAAATCAATAGGTGCACGAGGTAGGAAACCATACACAACTTCAAAAGGGCACATCTTAGTAGTAGAATGCAATGAACGATTATAAGCAAATTCAATATGAGGCAAGCATTCCTCCCACATTTTCTTATTATTCTTCAAAACAGCCCTAAGCATAGTAGACAACATTCTATTGACTACTTCAGTTTGTCCATCAGTTTGAGGGTGACAAGTAGTACTAAAAAGCAGTTTAGTCCCCAACTTAGCCCATAAACATCTCCAAAAGTGGCTAAGAAATTTAGTATCACGATCTGAAACAATAGTATTTGGCACACCATGCAAGCGAATAATTTCACGAAAGAACAAATCAGCAACATTAACAGCATCATCGCTTTTATGACATGGTATAAAGTGTGCCATTTTCGAGAATCTATCCACGACAACAAATATGCTATCCCTCCCCTTCTTTGTTCGAGGTAAACCTAAAACAAAGTCCATAGATATATCCTCCCAAGGAACACTAGGTACAGGCAAAGGCATATATAAACCATGAGGATTGAGGCGTGACTTAGCTTTTTGACATGTAGTGCAGCGAGCAATAAAACGCTCAACATCCCGTCTCATCTTTGGCCAAAAGAAATGTGTAGCAAGTACGTCCTCCGTCTTCTTCACGCCAAAGTGTCCCATTAATCCTCCTCCATGCGCCTCCTGCAACAACAAGAGACGAACGGAGCTAGCTGGAATGCATAGCTTGTTAGCACGAAACACAAATCCATCGTTAACAACAAACTTGTTCCACATTCTTCCTTCTTTACAATTATGCATTACATCTTTAAAATCAGCATCATGCACATATTGATCTTTGATGGTCTCCAAACCAAATATTTTGAAGTCAAGTTGTGAAAGCATAGTATAGCGACGAGACAAAGCATCAGCAATAACATTTTCTTTTCCCTTCTTGTGTTTAATGACATAAGGAAAAGTCTCAATGAATTCAACCCAATTAGCATGTCTACGATTCAGTTTAGCTTGACTTTTAATATGTTTCAATGATTCATGATCAGAATGTATAACAAATTCTTTGGGCCATAAATAATGTTGCCATGTTTCTAAAGTCCGAACAAGAGCATATAATTCTTTATCATAAGTAGAATAATTCAGACTAGGCCCACTCAATTTTTCAGAAAAGTATGCAACAGGTTTGCCATCTTGTAATAACACACCTCCTAATCCAATTCCACTAGCATCACATTCAAGCTCAAAAGTCTTATTAAAATCAGGAAGTTGGAGTAAAGGAGCATGTGTCAACTTATCTTTCAATACCGTGAAGGCTTCTTCCTGTGCGGTACCCCAAAGAAAAGGCACATCTTTCTTTGTAAGCTCATTGAGAGGTGCAGCAATGGTGCTAAAATCTCTCACAAAACGCCTATAGAATCCAGCGAGGCCAAGAAAACTCCTCACTTGTGTGACCGTTTTGGGCTGCGGCCAACTCTCAATAGCTTCAATCTTGGCTTTATCAACTTCAATTCCCTGTGGAGTAACAACATAGCCAAGAAAAGATACTCGGTCGGTGCAAAAGGTGCACTTCCCAAGGTTACCGAACAAACGTGCATCATGATGAGGACATCAATACAATTGTTACACCCACAGCCCCTGCTGCTATACATACTGGACCAATTACTAGAGCTCGTGCACGCCAACTAAATTACCAGGTACTTTCGTTTCTTGGTAATGATTCTAATGTTCATGAGAATATGATGCTGCCTAAATTGGATACATTTGTTTTGCTTATAAATGAAGGGCCTAGCTTGGAGAAGGATGAACATTGGAGCAAGAACAAGCATGGAGATGATGGCATGCGCCAGGGGAACAAGAACGGAGTTACAAGTGATGATTTCAGGACTTTGAAGCCACCATAATGGGTGCATGAAGCCTTGGACGAAATATACAAGATGCCACTTCATAAATTTCGTCCCGAGGCTATTTTAGGTGCTGCGTCACCTTATTATTGGGCCAGGCCCATGTAATTTCGAAATACATAAGTATAGGCTATTTTTAGAGTCCGTATGTGTGGGGAAACAAGAGATAGGGTTGATTTCGGACTCCTCCACCAAGGGCCACGAAATTCCCCCCTCTTCCTCCATATATACAGCCCTTAGGGCATCGTTTAGACTTTGGGTTTTGTTTAGATTAAAAGTTCGCCATAGCTGCAACTTCACGTACTTCGTTTGTGTTCAACGACCAGACAAAGGCGTCACAGAACCCCACCTTGATCAATAAAGCTTTCATCTTATATTCGCAATATCCAGATTGCAATCTTAGTTTCTTGCTTGTTCTTCGTTTGCTCGCAGGAAACAGACCCGCGTGGTCAGGTTGATCGTGCTCCGGCGTGGTCAATAACCTCTCGGAGTTGGTTTAGCGATTGCTAAGGCGCGACATCCTCTCACGTTCGTAGTCGGATCGTCAAAGTCGACTTCCACCAAAGCGATATCCATCATCTCATCGAAAGACGGGACACCTTTGCCTCTATCAGATAGGAGCGTTTCAATCATGGCAAGAATCATGATGATCACAATGTGCTAAGAATCGGATTGGAGAATAGCACAAAGATCGAGTCCATACCCTAGTTCGGCGGAGACTCCCTACAGCGGCAACGGCGGGGCAGAATTCCCGTTGACGGCGACGGAGACTAGCGACTGGAGGCGGCTGGCGGCGAGAAGACGATCTGGAGACCACGTTGGCAGAGCAGGCTATCGCGCGGGCGAAGGGGTTCGGAGAAATTTCCAAATTTTGCCCGTGACTATATATAGCCCGACCCTGTCGGTGTGACCGAGTGGAACAACTCGGTGGCACCGAGATTCATAACTGTAAGCAGTTACTGAAACTCGGTGTGACCGAAAAGTTCAAATCGGTTGCACCGAGATCGAAAACCTAGATCAACTTAATGATCTCGGTAGGACCGAAAGTGGGGTATCGGTCAGACCGAGAATCATAAAGAGGTTTTGGAAGTTTAAGTCTATGACGAATCGGGGACTCCGAGCGCTCCTCACACAGAGTGGTTCGAATCTGACTTGATCAAATTTTGTGATGTAGCATGAAAAGAGTTTGAGACGAGAAAAGCATAGATAGCTAGAGGAGGTTCTTAGGCATTCTTGTCCATCCACTTGGCAAAAGAAATAAAACCGAACAATCAAAACAACAAGTCGATGTCCTCGAATGAGTAAAATATGCAACCAGCATGCTCACACAATAAGATGGCAAATGAAATATGTGACAAGGCATGCACAACCAATTCTAGCATCTATCAAGCAATTTGCGATGACTAGGTCATCTATATATGAGTATATTGACTTAGGAGTCAAGTGAGAACACTTGATCATAGGTCATACTCATCGTTTAAGCTCAAGTGGGGTTACCACTTTTACATAAAGCATTGTTGTGTTCACATCTTTAGAGTTGCTTTAGCTCAAGTCTTAGAGTAAAGCTCCCCCTAGATGTGATATCCCCCCTAAGAGGGATGAACTAACCTTGGGTTTTGTCGATGATGACTTCATGTAGATGTTGAAGATGTGGACGCTCAATGTTGATGTCGATCACTTGGAGCTATCCATTTGAGTGAATTGCACTTTCAATACCTACATGGGTTAGTCCCACAAGGAACAAACAAGGATATCCATAGACATAGAGTGATGCACACACAAGATGATGTCCATGAAAACTTTTAGGTTACCTTGTCCCTTGTCTTACCAACAAGAGGGTTTGTGACTCCTTGAACTAGTGCAAGATGTGGAAGTTGATTGCACTTGTTCTTGCCAAAATAATAAGAGTGAAGTATGTTGGCGGAGTCACCCTCAAGAACTCTCTAGTTCTTCTTCTTTTGGATCCACACCATCTTGATGGGAATCCTTGGAGTTGTAGTCGTACTTGATGAAGTGGAACTTGAAGTAGTCTTGGGAATCCACTTGACTAAGGTCTTAGGAGCTTCTTCAAATGCATCAATTTCCTCTTGAAGCTTGTCCTTGCCTTTTTGCTTGTAGTCTTGTGGTGGAAGATCATCTTGAGCTTGTGTCCCCTTGAAAGAAGTATCATACTTCTCTTGTTGAGGAACAAACTTTGTCTTGGGGTATTGATCTTCTTCCCACTCAACTCCATTGGCATTGAACTTTTGTTCAAAACCAACACCTTGATTCTTCCGGTGCATTCCTTGCTTGCGCACAATTTCCTCGAATTGCTTACTCCCAGCAAGGCTTTTGTACACTCCTTTCTCTATAATTCCCTTCAATAAACTATTTTCTTGCTCAAGTGTAACTTGGCTAAGAGAATCATTAGTGGAATCAAGAGAACTACTAGAAGCAACAATATTGGATTTAGCATGATCATTGTTACTGCTAGAGGAAGAATCTTTCTTGTTCTTGTTACTAGACTTGACTTGAGGCATGTAAGTGGATAAGAGTAAACGCTTGGCAATGTGAGAAGAACTTTTCTTGCGGAGATCATCATTGATTGCTTTTAAGAACTCATGCTCTTGCTCAAGATTGAGATTTTCAAAGCGTAATTTCTCATGAGCTCTTAAAAGTTCTCGATGATCTTCGAAGATAGTTTCATGAGCTAACTTAAGAGTGTTTAATTCTTTAGTTAGAGCCTCAATCTTCTCCTTATCATTGTCATTCGTTTTATCTTGATTAGCATGATTAATTGGTCTTTCATCATAGTATTCATCACTAGAGTTGTCAACAAGCAAATCATCACCTAACAAGTCATCTTCATCACTATTGAAATCAACATACTCGGGATGTGTTACCTTAGGACCTTTGGCCATGAAGCATCTTCCAACTCCTTCATTTGGTGAGTCAAATATGTCGTAGGAGTTGGTTAACACAAGTGCTAGACTGGCAACACCTTCATCTTGAGTATCTTCGGAGTCGGAGTGATAACTTCTCTCGGAGTGGCTGTCGGAGTCGGAGCCGGATACCCATTCACCAACATGAGCTTGATGTCTTCGTCTTGTGTAGCTCCTTGATGATTTTTCCTTCCTTTCCGAATCCTTGCTTCTCCGTGGGTATCTTCGTTCATAACGATCATCTCTACTCCTTCTCTCTCTTGGTGGTGATTCTTTGCTTCTTCTTTTTGGAGAATCTTCTCTTCTCTTGTAGGGAGCCGTACACTCATTGGAATAGTGTCCGGGTCTTCCACAACTGTAGCAGTTTCGCTCTCGACTAGAAGATCTTTTGTCATCGTAGGACCTTGACTTGAAGCTTCTATCTTTGCTTCTACTCTTGTAGAACTTGTTGAAGTTCTTCACCATTAAGCTCAATTCTTCATTGAAGTCTTGTTTCTCACTTGATGATGTGGGGGCTTCACATGAGGCTTTATAGGCACCACTTGACTTGTTGTGAAGTTCCTCTTTATCCTTAAGTGACATCTCGTGAGCAACAATTCTTCCAATCACCTCCGTTGGCTTGAGATCTTTGTAATTGGGCATCATTTGGATCAATATGCACACGGTATCATATTTTCCATCCAAGGCTCTTAGGATCTTCTTGATGATGAATCTATCAGTCATCTCTTCACTTCCTAAGCCGGCAATCTCATTTGTGATGAGAGCAAGCCTAGAGTACATTTCAGCGACACCTTCACCATCCTTCATCTTGAACTTGTCAAGTTGACTTTGAAGCACATCCAACTTGGATTCCTTGACGGAGTCGGTACCTTCGTGCATATCAATCAAAGTGTCCCAAATTTCCTTTGCATTCTCAAGACGGCTGATTTTGTTGAATTCTTCGGGGCACAATCCGTTGAAGAGAATATCACAAGCTTGAGCATTGTATTGAAACATCTTCAACTCATCCGCGGTAGCTTCACGGTTTGGTTCTTTCCCATCAAAGAAGTCACCTTGCAAACCAACACACACAATAGCCCAAACGGCGGGGTTATGTCCAAGAATATGCATTTTCATTTTATGCTTCCAACTAGCAAAATTAGTACCATCAAAGTAAGGACCTCTACGGTGATAATTTCCCTCGCTAGACGCCATACTCTCCTTGGTTGTGAAACCAAGGCTATGACTACCAAAAGCTATGGAGATCAAAGCAAATGGAGACCAAAGCTCTGATACCACTTGTAGGATCGAAAGTATGTCTAGAGGGGGGGTGATTAGACTACTTGACCAAATAAAAACTTAACCTTTTCCCAATTTTAGTTCTTGGTAGATTTTAGCTATTGTAGGACAAGTCAAGCAATCATCACACAATTCAAGCAAGCATGCAAAGAGTATATTGGCAGCGGAATGTAAAGCATGCAACTTGCAAGAATGTACGGGGAAGGGTTTGGAGAATTCAAACGCAATTGGAGACACGGATGTTTTTCCCGTGGTTCGGATAGGTGGTGCTATCCTACATCCACGTTGATGGAGACTTCAACCCACAAAGGGTAACGGTTGCGCGAGTCCACACAGGGCTCCACCCATAAAGGGTAACGGTTGCGCGAGTCCACAAAGGGCTCCACCCACGAAGGGTCCACGAAGAAGCAACCACCCACAAAGGGTCCACGAAGAAGCAACCTTGTCTATCCCACCATGGCCATCGCCCACACAGGACTTGCCTCACTAGCGGTAGATCTTCATGAAGTAGGCGATCTCCTTGCCCTTACAAACTCCTTGGTTCAACCCACAATCTTGTTGGAGGCTCCCAAGTGACACCTAGCAAATCTAGGAGACACCACTCTCCAAGAAGTAACAAATGGTGTGTAGGTAATGAACTCCTTGCTCTTGTGCTTCAAATGATAGTCTTCCCAACACTCAACTCTCTCTCGTAGGATTTGGATTTGGTGGAAAGAAGATTTGAGTGGAAAGCAACTTGGGAAGGCTAGAGATCAAGATTCATATGATAGGAATGGAATATCTTGGTCTCAACACATGAGTAGGTGGTTCTCTCTCAGAACATATGAGTTGGAATTGTGTATGTGTTCTGATTGCTCTCACCACGAATGAAGAGGAGGTGGAGGGGTATATATAGCCTCCACACAAAATCCAACCGTTACACACAGTTTTCCAATCTCGGTGGGACCGAATCAACAAACTCGGTCGGACCGGAAAGGTAAACCTAGTGACCGTTAGAGATTTTCGGTGGGACTGACATGCAACTCGGTAGGACCGATATGGTTAGGGTTTGGGCATAACGTAATCTCGGTGAGACCGATTACACAAACTCAGTGGGACCGAATTTGGTAATTAGCTAACCAGAGAGTTGGTCAGGCAAACTCGGTGGGACCGATTTTCTCTTTTGGTGAGACCGAAAAGTTACAAAAAGGAAACACTGAATTTACATTGCAATCTCCCTGGGACTGATTCGCTCTTTCGGTGAGACCGAAAAGTTACGAAAGGGAAACAGAGAGTTTGCAACCCCATCTCGGTGAGACCGAGATCCCTATCGGTACAACCGATTTGCTAGGGTTTGGCAGTGGCTTATGACAAATGAAACTCGGTGGCGCCGGATAGGAAGAATCGGTAGGACCGAGTTTGGCTTAGGGTTTTGGTCATATGTGGATATGGGAAAGTAGTTGAGGGTTTTGGAGCATATCACTAAGCACATGAAGCAAGAGGCTCATTAAGCAACACCTCATCCCTCCTTGATAGTATTGGCTTTTCCTAAAGACTCAATGTGATCTTGGATCACTAAAATGTAAAATGAAGAGTCTTGAGCTTTTGAGCTTGAGCCAATCCTTTGTCCTTAGCATTTTGAGGGTTCCACTTTCACATCCATGCCATGCCAATCATTGAGCTTTCCTGAAATAATCATCTTGGAATAGCATTAGCTCAATGAGCTATATGTTGTTATGAATTACCAAAACCACCTAGGGATAGTTGCACTTTCAATCGTCATCAGGGCGTGTGAGGCAGGAAGCTTGAAAGTGCTAGTGGCACTTATGCTATATTTTGGTGTGATGATAATGTGGTTAGTTGAACTAATATCGGTTGCTAAAGTTTATCTCAGGTTATTGGTTCTAAGTGCCCGCGATGGAGATGTGTGACCCCCCTCCCCCCCCCCCATTTCAAAAAGGACAAAGGCATGGTCTTTCGACGCTTCGAAGGTTTAGTTTTGGTTTGCTCCGAGTCGTAGGAAAGACCGCACTATTAAGAGGGGTTTGTGTGGATAAATGTCGTGTGGGAATGCCTTTGCCGAGCCTTACTCTCTTACCCTTCCCACTCCGACCACCTAAAATGAACCTAGTGTGTGTGATGTGGTACTCAGAAAGTTGCAACAGAAAGTTAATGGGTACCCCATGCGCACGGGGTCTTTTGACCCCCGTGCGCATGGGGTACTGCGTAACTCTCTGGGTACCCCATGCGCACGGGGTCTTTTGACCCCCGTGCGCACGAGGTGGTGCGATTGTCTCTAGATACCCCGTGCGCACGGGGCTGACTTAGCCCGTGCGCACGGGGTCCAACGGGCAGAAATCCCCACCAGCCCATGAACACTATATATATGCCTTTCTTCCACCTCCAACCCTTAACCCTAATGTCTTGTTGAGCTCCACCATTGCTACACCCCATTTTGCTCAATACTCTCAATCCCTCCACCCAAACTTGTTGAAACTTTGGAGAGACCCAATCTACAACTTGACCAAACCAAATCGCGTTCCCCGCAACATTTCTTCCCCATTGACTTGTTACTCTTGGAGCTTGGGCTCCTAGGCGGTTAGAGGTTCCTCCGGAAGCTTCCGTGCTTGTGGTGTGCTCCAGAGAAGTTTGTAAAGGTGTGGTGGTCGCCTTGAAGACCAACCCAAGTGTTTCGAGGCTCATCCATTAGGGTGACTCGAAGGAGAATACGGTGAGCCTTTGGTGGCGTTCCGCAAGCTTTGGCTTCGGCACCGCTCCAAACGGAGATTAGCTCTTCCCCAAGGAAGAGTGAACTTCGGGTTAAAATCTCCGTCCTCGTCTCACTTGTGGTTAATCCTTTCCCGCACCTTTCTTTGTTGTTGTATGCTTGTTGGCTTGCTAAGTAGTTTTGTTGCCTAGCATTTCTCTCTTGGAGCTTGCTTGTCATATAGGTTGCATTCACCTAGTTGCATATCTAGTGAACTCTTTTATCCGCTAAGCCTTTAAATCTACAAGAAAGATTAAAATTTGTAGTCTCCTATTCACCCCCCCCCCCTCTAGTCGACCGTATCGATCCTTTCAATTGGTATCAGAGCCTCGTCCTCTAATATAAGGTTTTACAACCTTAGAGGATATGGTCGATCTAGGGAATGAGGGAGGTGGCCTACCCGTTGCGGGGGATGGTCAAAACCAACCCCCCGCCGCGACTGAGACACTTGGTGCTCCTGTCGTTGCTCCCGCCGCTCCTACTATCCCAAATGTCCCCTTGATCGCGGCCGATCTTCTTTCAATGTTTGCGGACCTCAAAGTCTCTATGTTGAAAGAGGTTCGGGCCTTGGTCAAGGAGGAAATTGATGCTCGCTTAAAGCCATCAACATCCGCATCAAACTCGTTTAATCCAAATGAGGTTCATGATGCGGATGACTCTAGGGAACCTCTTTCTTCTCCGGCTCGTACTCAAGTTCCCCAGTACAATGTCGTGGAACCCTTTTACTCTCCTCAACCCTTGCAACATCCTGGCATTAATCCTGTTGGGCCTCCGCCCCGTTTGAAAGCTAATGCATTTGCTAAGTGGAAGCTAGATATGGAGTCTCACATGCGCATTGCTTCAACTCAATTGTGGTGGATTGTGGTCAATGGATTCAACCCCAAGGACCCAATGAATCCCACTCCAAGGGAAGCAGTTGACGATCAACTCAATGCTACCGCGCACAACATGCTTCGCAACATTGTGACTGAAGACTATAGTGATTCCATTGCTCTTCTCAAAACCGCAAAGGAAACTTGGGATTGCCTTGAGGAGTCTCTTGAAGGAGATGAAGCAATTCGAAGATCTCGGTTGGCCTTGCTCAAACAAGAAGTCAATCTCTTTGTGAGGAATGAGGGTGAGTCCGCAGAAGAGGTTTACCGAAGGTTGAAGTCCCTTGTGCTCAACTTGAGAACCTTCGGGTGCACTTGGGCAAATTATGAATTCATCAAGGACAAGTTCATAGATGCTATGGTTCTCACAGAACATACCATGGTCATGATGGTTCATCAATGTCCGGACTATCACAAGTTGACTTCGGCTCAAATTGTTTCCACCTTCTCTACCCATGTTCTTTTGGAAACCAAGTCCAAGAAAACATTTGCAATAGCTCAAGCAACCAAGAACTCCAATCTTGCCTTGAAGGCCAAGAAAGTGATGAGCCAATCCTCAAGGGAGGAAGAAGTGAGTGAAGAGATATGTGAGGAGGATAATGATACCTCGTTCCCGGCAAATGATTTTGCAGAAGACTTGGCTCTCTTAGTCAAGAAGTACTCCGGGACCATGGCAAACAAAGGAAGAAATCTTCAAGGAAGATCGTTTGGACGAAGGAAATGCTACAATTGTGATAGCCCAAGACACTTTGTTCATGATTGTCCATATGACAGACGTGAAGACAATTCCGAGAAGCTTGTGCTTAAGAAGAAGAAGTTCACCAAGTTTGCAAAGAGGAAGGATGGCAAGGCTCTTGTTCATGAAGAATACATGTCTGGAGATGAAGATGATGGTGATGATGATCAAGTGAGCACGGCCGCCTTTGCCATGCATGCCACTACCTCCTCCTCCGCCACCGGCCTCTTCGACTCTCCAAACAAGGACAAGCCATTCACTCATCGGTGCCTCATGGCCAAAGAGGTAAAAACAAAGTCCAAACCCAAGAAACCCGACACCTACACTCCCAATGTCTCATGTGAGATAGTGGAGGATGAGTGTGAGGAGGGTGTGGATAATGATAAGGAATCCTTAATGGCTTTCATGAAAACTCTTCATGGTGAAGCTTGTGCTCGTTTTGGCGATCTCCTTACGTCACTTGCCGAATGCGATGACTTTATTGAGAACGTTGAGAACCTCCTTATAGAGGAAAAAGAGAGAGTTGATCTCCTCGAGCACGAACTTAATGAAGAGAGTGTCATGAGAGCATCACTTGAGGAAGCCTTATCTGCTCATCAAATTGACTTTGTTAAAACCAATGATGCTTTGCAACTTGCTCTTGAGAATAAAGATGCTCTTAACGTTAGAGTTGAAAAGCTTCTAGTTGACCATACAAGACTTGTTGAGGAGCATGAGTTCCTTGTGATTAGTTCCAAGGTTGTCAAAGGTGACCTCATTGCCCTCACCGAGTCTTATGCTCAACTAAAAGCTACAACCATTAAGGCTCTCACTTCCGTACCTCATATAGATTTAAATGATGATGCTTGTACGGCTAACTTTGCTCATGATTGCACCTCCCTTCAAGAGGAAAATAAGAAGTTGAAAGCTCAAATTGAGAAAGGGCTTGTATCATGCATCCAAGGGGAGAAAAACCTAAAGGATCTCTTGAGCAACCAAAAGGAGTGTGTTGCCAAGGAGGGAGTTGAGTTTAATCCCGCATCTAAGAGTGGTAAGAAAAAGAAGAAGAAGAACAACAAGAAGATAGGTCCGACTCCTTCCCCTCCCCAAAAGGTAGTGTTTGTGCAAGAAGGGCACAAGGAGAAGGAGAAGGAAATGAAGGGTGTTGGGAATGGTAAGGTCATTAGGGACAAGGCCATTCCCAAGAATTTTGCCGGCAAGAACAATCCATCATATGTTCTCATGAGAGGAGATGATGGCTATACCTTTGCAAAATTTGTTGGAACTAACTTTGATGATTATGCTTGGACTATTTGGGTTCCCAAGACCCTCGTTGCTAACTCACCAGGACCCATTGCAAAATGGGTACCTATAACCAAAGCTTGATTATTGTAGGACTATGTCTCCGGTGGAACTCAATGGGTGATCGACAGTGGATGCACCAATCATATGACTGGAGAAAGGGAGATGTTTGTGGAGTTCATTGATTCACTCAAGGCCTCTTCGAACATCTCCTTCGGTGACAATAGCAAGGGAAAGGGATTGGGTTTGGGCAAGGTGGTAATCTCTAATGATTCATCTCTTGCAAATGTCATGCTTGTCCAATCCCTTCACTACAATTTACTTTCAACTATTCAATTGGCTCGTGCCGGATATGATTCACATTTTGGTGAATTCCATGTGACTGTCTTTAAGAGAAACAATCTCAAAGTGGTCTTTGTTGGGCATGTTGAAGACAACCTTTACGTGGTTGATTTCTCAAAAGAGAAAACTCATCTTGCAACATGCCTAATGGCCAAGGCTGACGTGGGGTGGCTATGGCACCGTAGGCTAGCCCACGTGGGCATGAGAAATTTACAAGCTCTCTTAAAGGGGAGCACATTCTTGGACTAACCAATGTGTCTTTTGCCAAAGATCGCCCTTGTAGTGCTTGCATTGCCGGAAAGCTTCATGAAAAAGCTCATAAAGTGAAGACTATCATCACCACCTTGAGGCCCCTCGAGCTTATCCATTTGGATCTATTTGGGCCTCCAACATATGATAGTTTGGGAGGAAGGAGATATTGCCTTGTCATTGTTGATGACTTCACAAGATATACTTGGGTGTTCTTTCTCAAGACTAAAGATGAAACTCAAGAAACCTTCATCAACTTTGCCTAAGAAGCTCAACGTCAACATAACTGTGAGATCAAGGCAATCCGAAGTGACAATGGCACCGAGGTCAAAAACTATACGATGGATGAATTCTTGAGTGAAGAGGGGATAAAGCACCAATATGCCGCACCATATACTCCCCAACAAAATGGTGTTGCGGAGAGGAAGAATCGGACTCTAATTGAGATGGCTAGGACCATGCTTGATGAGTACAAATCACCATACAAGCTTTGGGCAGAAGCCATCAACACCGCGTGCCATGCTTCAAACCGGCTTTATCTTCGCAAGCTCAAGAACAAGACCCCTTATGAGCTCCTAATCGGGAGAAAGCCCAACGTCAAATACTTTTGGGTATTTGGTTGTAAGTGTTTCATTTTAAACAAAAAATCCCGGTTAGCTAAATTTGAGTCTAGAACTTATGAGAACATATTTGTTGGATATGCATCAAACTCTCATGCTTACCTAGTTCTCAATAAATCCACCGGATGCATTGAGGAAACGGTAAATGTGGAGTTTGATGAAGATAACGGCTCCCGCATGGAGCAAATCGTTCCTAGTGTTGTAGGTGATGAGGCTCCTTCACAAGCTATAAGGACAATGGGGATAGGCCACATTCTCCCACAATAAACACCCCATGTCCAAGTAGAAGAAGAAGGAGTAAGAGCCCCTCTTGAGGATTTTCCACAAGGGAAGTCATCACCGACACCACTTGTACAAGATCCTTGGGAAGTAATGAACCTATCCAAGAACAAGATCAAGACCCTCATATTCCTGAGCAAGATCAAGACCAAACTCTTCCGAATAATGAAGAACCAATCGTTGAGGCTCAAGATCAAGCTCAAAGTCATGATCAAGATCTAGATCAACCACAACCACAAGTGTCTTCATCGTCATCACTTCCTACTGAGCAAGAACATGTGGTTGCAAAGAGAAGAGTGTCTCCAAGGCTAAAGCAATCTCAAGGGCAAGCTTCTTCATCAAGTCCAAAACCAAGTGAAGAAGAGCTTGACCGCAAAGAGCAAAAAGTGGCCGCCAAGCTAAAACATCTTCAACACCTCACCGAGAACATCTACGGAAGCATCAAAAAGGGGGTAACTACTCGTAGATGTTTGGCAAACTTTTGTGAACATCACTCGTTTGTCTCTTGTGTTGAACCCCTTAAGGTGGAAGATGCCCTTGACGATCCGGATTGGATAGATGCCATGCATGAAGAACTCAACAACTTCACACGCAACAAAGTGTGGACCCTTGTAGAAAGACCCAAGGAATTTCATAACATCATTGGAACAAAGTGGATTTTCAAGAACAAACAAGATGAATATGGACAAGTAATAAGGAACAAGGCAAGGTTAGTGGCACAAGGTTTCACCCAAGTTGAAGGTTTGGACTTTGGTGAAACTTTTGCCCCCGTTGTCCGTCTCGAATCCATTCGCATCTTGCTTGCTTATGCCTCTCATCATGATTTCAAATTATATCAAATGGATGTTAAGAGTGCATTTCTTAATGGTCCTCTTAAGGAGTTGGTGTATGTAAAGCAACCTCCCGGTTTTGAAGACCCCGATCATCCCTCTCACGTTTATGAACTCCATAAGGCACTCTATGGACTCAAACAAGCACCTCGTGCTTGGTATGATCACCTTACGGCGTTCCTAAGTGAGAAGGGGTTCCAGATTGGGGTAATAGATTCCACTCTCTTTACGAAGAGGGCAAAAGGAGAGTTGTTTGTCTGCCAAATATATGTTGATGATATTATCTTTGGGTCAACTAACCATGCTATTAACGTTGAGTTTGAGAATCTTATGACTAAGGAATTTGCGATGAGCATGATGGGAGAGTTGAAGTTCTTTCTCGGTTTTCAAGTGAAGCAATTGAGAGGCGGAACCTTCATCAATCAATCTCGTTATATCCAAGACATGCTCAAGAGATTCAAAATGCAAGATGTCAAGCCAATGAAGACACCCATGGCCACAAATGGTCAACTTCATCTTGATCCAAATGGTAAAGAAGTGGATCAAAAGGTATATCGCTCTATGATCGGTTCCTTGCTTTACCTTTGTGCATCTAGGCCAGATATTATGTTGAGTGTGTGTATGTGTGCAAGATTTCAATCCGCTCCTAAGGAGAGCCACTATTTGGCAGTGAAAAGGATCCTTCGATATTTGGTTCATACCCCAAACTTGGGCCTTTGGTATCCCAAGGGATCATCATTTGAGTTAATGGGTTACTGGGATTCGGATTGGGCCGGAGACAAGGTTGATCGCAAGTCCACATCCGGCTCATGTCAATTCCTAGGGAGATCGTTGGTAAGTTGGTCTTCAAAGAAGCAAAATTGTATATCTCTCTCCACAGCCAAAGACGAGTATATTGCTGCCGGAAGTTGTTGTGTGCAATTATTATGGATGAGGCAAACTTTGATGGATTACGGTGTCAAATGTGACAAAGTGCATCTTTGGTGTGACAATGAAAGTGCCATCAAGCTCGCCGAGAATCCGATTCAACATAGCAAGACCAAGCATATTGAGATTCGTCATCATTTCATTAGAGATCATGTGGCCAAGGGAAACATTGAGTTACTCCATGTCAACACCGAGAATCAACTAGCAGACATCTTCACCAAGCCCCTTGACGAAGCAAGATTCCATGAGTTAAGGCATGAGCTAAATATCATGGATATTAGTAACTTCGGATGAAACTCTTGCTCACACACACATACTCATGTACTATCTTGCTTAGATGTAGGCACATGTCTAGGGGGAGCTAGCTCAACTCATGAGCTATCTTATCCTAGAAGTGCATAAAACAAACACAATCTTTCACATAAGCCACTTTAGGTGGTACTTGTGCTTCAAAGATGAGTACTGGTCTTGGGCCCAAGGTTCATATCTTCGCGGTGCCATACCAAGTAAACTCAAACATGGTGGCCTCGGCCACCGCCCTCGCTTGAGGGTTGTGTCTGTGTTTGTTTCTCTTGTGTGGTGTGGTGTTTTTTTGGTTTGTTCTCCTCGCTTCTCTTTTGGTACAAGTGCTCCACATATACCCTTTCCATAGTGATAGGAATTTCCTCGCGGCGTATTCAGAAATGTAGACCGAGTGCTTTGTGAAGTAGGGGTAAGAGTATTCACTCGTGTCAAAGTTCCTGAATACCCCGTGTGCACGGGCCTGTACCGTGCACACGGGGCCCCCCGTGCCCACGGGCTCTGTACCGTGCGCACGGGACCCCCGTGCGCACGGGGCTCACTTAGCCCGTGCGCACGGGGTCTGCGGTTTCTAGTTCTGAAGAGGTGGGATGGGGGGGCTCGGGTTCATTTCCACCCATTCGCCCCCTCCTCTCCCCAGGAAGCCTCCAGCGCCGCCGCCGTCGCCTCCACTCGTCGGAGCTCCTCCGGGCTTCGTTGGAGTTCTTCCTCCGGTTGGTCTTGTCTCCTTTGTTCTATCTCCTTGAGTTCCTATCTAATTTTCTAGCTTTAGGGTTTCTTTGCTCCCTAGATTCGTTTGGCCTCAACTAGTTTGTAGATAGAAGTCTAGTGCTTAGATCCTTTGGTCCCTCTGTTGCACCCACTCCCGGAGTTCTTTCTGGTAGTGGCTGCCGCTGGGAGACCCTCGTGTCCACGGGGTGTTTGACCCCCATACGCACGGGGCCCCGTGCCCACGGTCCTGTACCGTGCGCACGGGACCCCCGTGCCCACGGGGTCTAAACCCCCATGCGCATGGGCTATCCAGGAACTTTTGCCTAGATTTTTGTCTATCTCCTTGCCATTCATCTTGCACTTGTACTCATTTGTGCTTCGTGCTTTGTGTTGTTGGGTTTTTGTGTGTTTCAGACTCCGCTGACAAGAGGTCTGAGCTTCGTCGCAAGCGTGCAAAAGGAGGATCAAAGGACTTCACCATTGCTCGTCGTCAGCCATCTGAAGACATGGATCAGGGGTCTGGGACAGGTCAGGGCCGTGCTCACCGTGCAGCCTCAAAGCGGCCCGTTGTTGAGGCTTTCGATGAATCTGAGGAAGAATATGACTCACAAGATGATGAGATAGAAGAAGAAGATGATCGTGGTGAGGAAGATGAAGAAGAGGAAGAGGAGTCTAGTTCGGAGGAAGCCACTCCGGGCAGGCGTGACCTCCGGAATATGCCTCTTGTCAAGTGGACCAAGCCAGAGATCTGGGCTGAGAGACAGAGCCATCCGTATGTTAAGGCCACGAGTATGGGAATGGATCCCCGTTTCAAGAATGGGTTTCAGCAAAGAATCTATCATGAGCTTCTTATGACCAAGTCAAAGAAGTTTGCTCCTCACAAGCAAGTCAACACTGAGAGTTTGCGCGACAATGATCATCTGTATCCCGGTGTGTACTCCGCTCTTGGACGACTGGGTCTGATTCCGTTTGTCACTTTCAACCACCCCTACAATGAAGATCTAGTGATGCAGTTCTTTGCCACTCTGTACTTCTCCAATGATTCTGCTCGCACCCTCACATGGATGTCCGGAACGCATCAGTGCTCAGCTCCTATGGCAAAGTTCTCCGAGATCATTCCCTACCCGTTCATGGATGAAGAGACTGTTTCTGATGAGTTTGGCATTGTTCGGGAAAGTGGGCAGCGCACTAAGGATGAGATTACCTTTGCTTACAAACAAGAGAAGTCGTTTGTCACTGGGTCAATCAAAGACCTCTTGCCCCTCGCGCCATATCCTACGGTATACCCTCACTCCAAAGGCCAGGGATTCCCATAACATTCGGAGCTCCATGCTTGATGTCTTTGTGTATCTTCATCAAAAGAAGAAAGTGGATGTTCTGGATTTCATGTACTACGAGCTGCGTCAGTGTGTACAAGAGAACAAGTCTTTGATCTATGCTCCATTCATACAGGCGTTGATTGAGACCGTCTGTCCAGCAAAGTACATTGCCAGCTTCAAGACTGTTGTTCCCAAGCGCAACTCTAACTGGACCCCAGCTGCTCCTGCTCCCTATGTGCCCATCAAGAAGGGGCGCAACCCTAGGCCTGAGGATCGTGCTACTTACACTCCAGACATGTCCTCTACTGCACGGATCCCTCGTGGTAAGGCCAAGTCTGTTGGCTCTGAGGCCATCTTTGCCAAGGGAGAGAAGAAGTCGCTATTCAAGACCTTGAGCAACATGTTCAAGATGTGTCAGTCGATTCAGCATCGTCAGATCAAGGAAATCAACAAGGAGAAGCTTGTTCGGCGTGAGCAGAAGGCAGCAAGGGCTGCTACTGGTGAGGAGGTCGGTCCAGGGTCATAGGACGTCGACAGTGAGGCCACTGCTCGGTCTTTCCCAATGGTCGGGTGGCGTTTTGATGATGATGATGATGATGCCTCGAGTGCTCCTCCTCTTGTCTAGTGGGTGTCTTGTCACCATTTGTCTCCTTTTTTGGTGTCTTGATGACAAAGGGGGAGAAGTGGTGTGTGTTCGTGGGTGTGTGTGGTGCGTTCGTGGGTGTGTTGAGATCTCAAGCCTCGTGTTTCTCGCTGTTGGTTGGTTTTAGTTGGCTTGAGATACTCTTATTTCCTTTCCGTCTGTGTGGTTGTGAGACTCTAGCGTTATTGTGAGACTCTAGCTTTATTATTGAACCTTGCAATCATCCTCTTATGCTTATTGGGTCTCACATTATTTGCTCACCACACTGTGTCATGAGATCTAGGCACCGTTATAGGTTTATTTTGATGGATCTCATGACTTAACAATAATGATCTTGGTCGAACCTCCTATGGGTGTACTAGATGCATTCTTGTTTTCGAGCACACATATAGGGGGAACTATCATGATCATTATTTGTTCCATGGCTTTCTTTCTATTTATCCTCCATGTCATGCTCTAACCACGTTGTCATCAATGCACCAAAAAGGGGGAGATTAAAAGTGCTAGTGGCACTTATGCTATATTTTGGTGTGATGACAATGTGGTTAGTTGAACTAATATCGGTTGCCAAAGTTTATCTCAGGTTATTGGTTCTAAGTGCCCGCGATGGAGATGTGCGACCCC
>NC_041388.1:230267810-230268905 GCF_002162155.2 Triticum dicoccoides | reverse complement strand
ACAAAGGCGTGGTCTTTCGACGCTTCAAAGATTTAGTTTTGGTTTGCTTCGAGTCGTAGGAAAGACCGCACTATTAAGAGGGGTTTGTGTGGATAAATGTCGTGTGGGAATGCCTTTGCCGAGCCTTACTCTCTTACCCTTCCCACTCCGACCACCTAAAATGAACCTAGTGTGTATGCTGTGGTACTCAGAAAGTTGCAATAGAAAGTTACTGGGTACCCCATGCGCACGGGGTCTTTTGACCCCCGTGCGCACGGGGTACTGCGTAACTCTTTGGGTACCCCGTGCGCACGGGGTCTTTTGACCCCCGTGCGCACGGGGTGGTGCGATTGTCTCTGGATACCCCATGCGCACAGGGCTGACTTAGCCCGTGCGCACGGGGTCCAACGGGCAGAAATCCCCACCAGCCCACGAACACTATATATATGCCTTTCTTCCACCTCCAACCCTTAACCCTAATGTCTTGTTGAGCTCCACCATTGTTACACCCCATTTTGCTCAATACTCTCAATCCCTCCACCCAAACTTGTTGAAACTTTGGGGATTGGGAGAGCAAGACCCGATCTATAACTTGACCAAACCAAATCGTGTTCCCCGCAACATTTCTTCCCCATTGACTTGTTACTCTTGGAGCTTGGGCTCCTAGGCGGTTAGAGGTTCCTTCGGAAGCTTCCATGATTGTGGTGTGCTCCGGAGAAGTTTGTAAAGGTGTGGTGGTCGCCTTCAAGACCAACCCCGAGTGTTTCGAGGCTCATCCGTTGGGGGTGACTCGAAGGAGAATACGGTGAGCCTTTGGTGGCGTTCCGCAAGCTTTGGCTCTGGCACCGCTCCAAACGGAGATTAGCTCTTCCCCAAGGAAGAGTGAACTTCGGGTTAAAATCCGTGTCCTCGTCTCACTTGTGGTTAATCCTTTACCGCAGCTTTCTTTGTTGTTGTATGCTTGTTGGCTTGCTAAGTAGTTTTGTTGCCTAGCATTTCTCTCTAGGAGCTTGCTTGTCATATAGGTTGCATTCACCTAGTTGCATATCTAGTGAACTCTTTTATCCGCTAAGCCTTTAAATCTACAAGAAAGATTAAAATTTGTAGTCTCCTATT
>NC_041388.1:230227752-230267460 GCF_002162155.2 Triticum dicoccoides | reverse complement strand
GACCGCATCGATCCTTTCAAAGCTCCTGAGCCTCTTGGACCTCAGCACCCGAGCCGGACGCTGGCACCTCCTGCGTCAGCGGCGTTTCGGGGGCTGACTCCTCCCGAGGATGCTCCACCCAGCCTCGCAAGGATGATAGGGCTGGAGAAGCACGAGCACCGTCCCCACCTTTGCTTAGGGAGAGGGGCGCGGTCACAGGAGGCAACCTGGACTCAAGCAGCACCACCTCGCTCTCCCTCCTTCTCTTCACCACAAGTGTCGGCCTGGTTGCACAACAAGGAAAAAGAGTCGGAAACAAGCACCAACAGCAAAAACAAGGACGAACGTCAAGAGGCAGCAGTATAAGCAAGATCAAGATGAAGCTCAAGCACTTACTGGTCCATAGCAGCGTAGTCCACCCTCCGCTTGGTGAGCTTGAAGCCGGAGAGCTTCGCAACCCGAGGCGCGGGCGCGCCAGCTCTGGAAGCAGAAGCAGGAGTGGCGGTTGGGCCGGAAGCGGCCCCAGGCGGCATCGAAACAGAAGCAGCGTCCCAGGAGATCAACATCGATCGGTCCCTCGTCGGGGCGACGGGCGGCTCTCCCCTCTCCAGGCGGTCGTCGGCCTCGTCGTCGTCAGGAAAGGCGCGGAGGATGTTAGCTTTACTCAAGGGGGAGGTCTCCCCCATACCTTCGGGGGTCACCTCCGAGTCTTCCTCCTCCTCTTCTTCCTCCCCGCGGGACTCACCAGAAGACAGCTCCACCGGCGTCGGCGCCGCAGGGGCCCCGGTGAGCACCGGTGGCACCAGTCCGCGCCCGTCAAAGGTCGGCCTGGAGGCCATGACCAGCGCCCCGTCCTTGTGGCAGAACAAGGGAGTGAAGACATTCGGCGATACTCCTGATCGTCCCCAACCAGGAGGCGGAGAGCTGCGGCCAGCTCCTCGCCGGACAAGGCCTTCGAGCTCAAGCAAACCTTGTCCTCTTCGTCCCCAATCTCCCACAAGGGACGCGTGCGGGCTTGAAGCGGGGCCACGCACAGCATCAGGAATTCCCTCAACATCATGGCCCCTATAATCTTCGCCGCCTCAGCTTCAGGTTGGACTTCATCTGCTCCAGCACCAACGTCGCCCGCTCGTCGGTGAGCTTCACGTAGGACCACCCCTTGTCAGACTGGGCCTCTCCGTTGGCAGCGTCAAACGAGGGTGGATGCATTTAGCATCCATCATGGCCCACTTGCCCCGGAAGCCGTCGGCTTTCTTCCCTGTCTTCGAGATCGAGTGGGCCTTGCCGGCCGCGATGAAATTGACACACCCGGAGGCATGACCCTCCTTGGCGCGGAAGAAGAAGAAGTGGCACAGAAGGGCCATGGACGGCATCATGCGGAGGTACGCCTCGCAGTAGTAGGCAAAGATCGACAAGAGAAGGATAGAGTTGGGATGAAGATGCAGCGCCTGCAGCCCGTAGTGATCAAGGACCTCGTAAAAGAAGTCTGAGAAGGGGGAACATCCCAGTGGTGATGCTGCTCGTGAAGAAGGGGTAGAAGGTGCTTCCCTCGGGCTCGGGCACGTCGGAGCCGTCCCGAAGACCAATCTTCCCTTTCGCGTTGCTTTCCCCCTCCGTCAGCAAGCGCATGGCGGCGAGGTTCTTCTCTGAAACGTTGGGCGCGTCGAGAGCTGGCTCATACCAAGCCGGCGACGAGGCGGGCTTGACCCTTCGGGGCGCCATTGGTCACCGGCGTGGGAAGGATTGGAGTAGATCTAGAGGTTTCAGAGGCGGGGTGCAAGAAAGGGGATCTGAGCAAGGCGAAAGGAAGCAGTGAAGGCAAGCGCTGTCTACCCCAACCTTTTGACAGTCGAGCACTTGTCGAGGCAGCAAGGGGAAGCGGAGACGCCCATGTCCAATCAATCACCACACGTCGACCAAGGCCGCAGGCTATTGGGGCCCACGGCGCTCCGCACTTGCCCCTTAGGCTTCGCCTCGAAGCCAAGCCCGAGCGCGCCTTGGGCCCGGGGGCTACTGTCGGCGTTCTGGGAACGGGGGTCCCCAGACTTGCTTGCCTGCGGCCCACGATGTGGCTCTGCGAGCGGGCCCGTACGACCCATCTTCACTAGCAAGGACTCAAGACCCTCGCGAGGCGAATGACACAAGACCTCCCCAGGAGCGGCCTCACCAGGCTGGCTCGCGAGGGGCAGAGAGATCAAGTCCAGGCAAACCTCGCGAGGTTCCGATGATGTGAGCCATGATGACCAAGGCCTGGCGGGCGCCAGGTGGGCGCCAGCGCGCACAGTGCCCTTGTTTCCTCTTTGGTGCTAAGGAAGAAGGCGCAGGCGCGGAGTACCGAGGCGTCAAGCAAAGATTTCCATATATGTGCAACGAGACCAAGACCCGCAGGACGGCAAGACGGAGGTCACCATGGAGCCCAAGACGGCGTCACCATCAGAGCCTTTGGCAGGCGAAGACCACTTTTGTCAGAATAAGCTGTACTAGCTGTCCCCTTTCGAATCGGCCGTTGTTGGCTCCCTTCCCGCTCAATATTTGGGGAGAGGACCATGGCCTCTACAAATAGGACTAGCCACCACCGTAGCTAGGGGGATCGGTCGGATTGAGAGAGAGCAGAACAACCACAAGTTCACCGAGCACAAGAACACCTCTCCTGAGGAGGCTGTTCTTCCCCTTGTACTGTTAATCCTCATCCGAAGAGGCAATCCACCACACCACACTGGAGTAGGGTATTACACCACAACGGTGGCCGGAACCAATATAAACCTTGTGTCCCTTGTGTTACGAGTTCATCAAGCTAGCCCGTAAGATCTTAGAAAAGCTAGGACGTGGATCGATAGGGGAGATCTTCGCACGCACCCCAGTGTTTGAACCTTGAGGGTTTTGCCGGAACCCGTGATCCGACAGAAGGAGTTCAAAGTGGATTAGTCAAAGAAGGAGTTCTTACCTGAGTTGTAAGGTGTGAAGTTGTGTAAAGGGTCAAAACCCGACCACGGCAGGAAAAAGAGAATGAAAAGCCATTCCCTATGCCTCAGCCATAGGTTCTATAAAGTATGCTAGTTGTGTACCTTGCCATGAGTTTGGCAAGGGGGTACGATATTGATCCAAGAGTGGATCACCTGTCAGCGGTCAAAATTATCCTTAGAAGACTAAGGATATATTTCTCGGTTATGGAGGTGATAAAGAGTTCATCGTAAAGCGTTACGCCGATGCAATCTTGTCTCAATCTAGATATATATTAAAAGTGGGAGCAATTAGCTAGAGTAGCTCCATGCAGAGCATTGTAGACATAGAAAATTTCAAAATACATACGGCTCTAAATGTGACAGGCCCATTGACTAAGCTTCTCTCACAAGCAAAACATGATCACACCTTAGTACTCTTTGGGTGTTAATCACATAGCGATGTGAACTAGACTATTGACTCTAGTAAAACCATTTGGGTATTAGTCACATGGTGATGTGAACTAATCACATGGTGATGTGAACTATTGGTGTTAAATTACATGGCGATGTGAACTAGATTATTGACTCTAGTGCAAGTGGGAGACTAAAGGAAATATGCCCTAGAGGCAATAATAAATTTTTATTTATATTTCCTTATATCATGACAAATTTTTATTATTCATGTTAGAATTGTATTAACCGAAAACTTAGTGCATGTGTGAATACATAGACAAGCTGAGTGTCATTAGTATGCCTCTACTTGACTAGCTCGTTAATCAAAGATGGTTAAGTTTCCTAACCATTGACATGAGTAGTCATTTGATTAACGGGATCACATCGTTAGAGAATGATGTGATTGACTTGACCCATCCATTAGCTTAGCACGATGATCGTTTAGTTTGTTGCTATTGCTTTGTTCATAACTTATACATGTTCCTATGACTATGAGATTATGCAACTCCCAAATACCGGAGGAACACTTGGTGTGCTATCAAACGTCACAACATAACTGGGTGACTATAAAGATGCTCTACAGGTGTCTTCGATGGTGTTTGTTGAGTTGGCATAGATTGAGATTAGGATTTGTCACTCCGTGTATCGGAGAGGTATCTCTGGGCCCTCTCGGTAATGCACATCACTATAAGCCTTGCAAGCAATGTGACTAATGAGTTAGTTATGGGATGTTGCATTACAGAATGAGTGAAGAGATTTCCGGTAACAAGATTGAACTAGGTATTGAGAAACCAACGATCGAATCTCGGGCAAGTAACATACCGATGACAAAGGGAACAACGTATGTTGTTATGCGGTTTGACCGATAAAGATCTTTGTAGAATATGTAGGAACCAATATGAGCATCCAGGTTCCACTATTGGTTATTGACCAGAGATGAATCTTGGTCATGTCTACATAGTTCTCGAACCCATAGGGTCCGCACGCTTAACGTTCAATGATGATCGGTATTATGAGTTTATGTGTTTTGATGTATCAAAGGTAGTTCAGAGTCCCGGATGTGATCACAGACATGACGAGGAGTCTCGAAATGGTCGAGACATAAAGATCGATATATTGGAAGGCTATGTTTGGACATCTGAATGGTTCCGGATGAGTTCGGTCATTTACCGGAGTACCGAAGGGTTAGGGGAACCCCCCGGGGAGTCAATGGGCCTTATTGGGCCTTAGTGAGAGAGAGGAGGAGGCGGCCAAGGTGGAGGGTGCCCCCCAAGCCCAATCCGAATTGGGTGGGGGCTGCCCCCCCCCCTTTCCTTCCCTCTCTCTCCCCCTTCCTTCCTCTCCTACTCCAACTAGAGAAGGGGGAATCCTACTCCCACTAGGAGTAGGACTCCCCCCTTGGGTGCGCCATGCGAGGGTCGGCCCTCCCCTCCTCCACTCCTTTATATACGGGGGAGGGGGCACCCCATAGACACACAAGTTGATTGTTTAGCCGTGTGCGGTGCCCCCCTCCATAGAATTCCACCTCGGTCATATCATTGTAGAGCTTAAGCGAAGCCCTGTGTCGATAACTTCATCATCACCGTCATCACGCCGCCATGCTGACGAAACTCTCCCTCGACCTCAGCTGGATCTAGAGTTCATGGGACGTCATCGAGCTGAACGTGTGCAGATCGCGGAGGTGCCGTGCCTTGGGTGCTAGGATCGGTCGGATCTTGAAGACGTACGACTACATCAACCGCGTTGTCATAACGCTTCCGCTTACGGTCTACGAGGGTACGTGAACATCACTCTCCCCTCTCGTTGTTGTGCATCACCTAGATGGATCTTGCATGTGTGTAGGAATTTTTTTGAAATTACTGCGTTCCCCAACATCGTTCATATTGACTAAGTTGACAAAGCCCTCCGTCCCCGTCATCTTAGTAGGCCCACAAGTCAGCCTCCCACTATTATGGGTCCCAGCTAGCAGGGAGAGTATTCATTTTTTGTGTGTAATAAGGAGGCACTTCCTTGCGTGCGAAGATATAGCTGGTGGGTCCGACCTGTCAGCGGGGGGAACATTTTTTTTTTCGAAATACAGAGGCCCTTCCGGTGGGTCCCAGTTGTCAGGTAGAGGGATCATTATTTTGCACGTAATAAGGAGGCATTTCCTTGCGTGCGGTCGTGGACCCAGCTATCAGCCTCTCCACGTACAGTCCACTTCTGATGGATGTGGTTCGCTGACCACATTGACCACTCCACGCCGAGCGCATCCAAGGTGGTGGACGGCGGCGAGTCCCCGGACAGCAACGAGCCGGACATGGGAAGACGCAGGAGTGGAGTCGTAGACGGAGAGGTGTACGAGGGTTAACTGGTTCTGGTGTGGTGTGGTTCGGCAATCGGTGGAGAAAAAAGGGGTGGACGGATGTCCTGGCCGGCGGTGGGGTAGCACTTCACAGCGAAGCGTGCTAAGTAGAGCTGCCAGCAGTAGGAGGCGGGAGCAGGTGGTCCCGGTGGCGCTAGAGGAAGAAGATGAGAGATTGAAGATGGATGTCGGTCGTTGGATGTAAATCCAACAGCTAACCATGTCAGACTCATTTGTTGACTAAGTTGACAACAATTTGCGTTGGCTTCGACCTATTAGCCCACATTTCAGCCTCCAAAAATGTGGCACGTATTCAACCCATTTTTTCAGAATTTACAGTCAATTTGATCTTTTTTTTAGAATTATAGTCCATTTGCTGGGCTGGGTGAACAAATAATGTAGCGTCCATGCGGCTCATTTATTTTTTTATAAAAAATTACAAGCCATTTGCACTTTCTTGAAATACACGATTTTGCTGGGCTGATTCTAATTATAATGTTGGGTTGGGTGCAGCAATGTTATCAAAAATTAAACAGGGGTTGAGCATTTTGTTATAAATATATTGAAATAATAAGTGATTTATTATTCCATTGGTCCTTAAATCTTACCAAGCTTTTGTACACAGTCACCGTGATTTTCTTTGCCAAAAAAATCCAGAAATTTATTGTTAAGAAATTAATTTTACAAGTTAATAAGATGTCGGATATTCTTTTCTTACATATGTAGGTATCTGTTAAACATATGATGACAATAACAATAATATATAATAACATATAAAATAATTTAAATATATTTAATATAGTTAGAAGGGAAACATAAGTTGGACCACGCGTTCCTATTCTTATATAGAAAAATAGAACAGACATCTGTGTTTTCTTCAAAAAAAATACATAAATTGGGTTGCCGATGTTTCAGGAAAAATAATACCTTGGATGGGGGGTCCATAGGCTGGTCGATACATGACGGCCCTCAAGAAAATACAAACCGGCATGTCGTGGGTTGCGCATGTTAAAAAAGAAAGCCTAGACGGGGCAGCCCACAACCCAGCTGATACTTGCTGCCCCAGTGATAATAAATGATACCTGCCAGCTCCCGGCTTCGTTGTGAATTTATCTCCTTTAGTAACTACGTTGAAGCACCTAAAAAACTGTAACTATGTTTGACAAACCCGTGGGCCCCAACATCAGTATAGCATTAGGAGGAAGTATTTTTTCAATGAGGCACTTGCTTGTGTACGGCCATAGACCTGGTGGGTCCTGACTGTCCGCCTCTCCATGTATAGTCCTTTCCAGATTCCTCTCGTTTGTTCAGCATGTTCACAACAGCAGACAGCGGCACCGCGGCGAGCGCACAAAGGCGCAGGAGGAGATCGGACCACCTGAGGCAGTGCCTTATTTGTAACGAAAGTACTGAACTAGCCCAGTGGCCAAGTGACACTACCCGACAGCTATTCCGCCTGGGTTCGATTCCACCTGATGCAGGGAAAATATCTTTATTTTTTTGCCTCTGCCATTATTGACATGTGGGTCCCCATTGTCATCTACGCGCACCGCGTCCAACACTTGCCAAAACTTCGTCCCTCGTTTTCTCTGTTTTTCACACACTCGACATTGTGTGGTCATTTTGAAAATAGCATATCTTTTTGACTATGCATCATATGAAGATGTGCTATGCATGAATGTTGATCAGCAGGATATTAACTGGCTGGTAGTTCCATTTTCGACCATGAATAAAACTTCCAACATGATGTTATCCCTGTTTGAAAAGGCGGTGTTAATATAAATGCTCTGCCTCTGAAAGTTGCAGTTTCTTATCTGAAACTGAACTTGTAGTTTCTTATCTGAAACTGAAACTTGCAGTTTCTCCTCTGAGAATCACATTGTCTGCACTTTTATACTCCTATGAAACTACATTTTTTTGAAGTGCTAAAAATAGATCTCTATAATTCATAAAATACTTCATATGAACAATACTGCAAATCTGAAATTCAAAAGACACTCATATCTGAAAGTACTCTCAAAAGACACAACACAAAACACAATTCACAACCTGCAAATACTAACAACCCTAAGCTCCTCCTGACAATTCACAACCTACCCGACTATTGGGATGGGGGCAGTCCCCTCCTATTCCTCGGCGGCAGACAGCCGCCCCGTGAGACGATGTGAACAGCGAGGAGAGGATGGCGGGGAAGCGTCGTTCGGCCAACTGCTTTTCTCCTCTTGCAGTTGGGTTCGGTCGATGAAGACTCCACCGGCTTGCTCTGCCACGACACCCTCACAAACAGCACCCTGTAGATGCTCGATCCTTCAATCTCTGGTGGATGCTCCATCTGGGATCGATACTCCCACCACCGCTCCCTCACGATGGGACTCGGTGAATCTGTTTGCTCCATGGCCCAGAGGAGCAGCTCTATGTACTCCCGCGCGACTCCCTTTGGGAGTATGGCCGCCTTTTCGCTCTGTTGCTGATATTTGGCCATGGATGCCGCCATCGCCGCTAGTTGGACCTTGTTGTCAAACCAAGACTGTATCTCCAACATCCTAGCTAGCTTCACAAGGTCGCCGTCTGCGATCCTCGTGTATCGGTTGTACTCCTCCATCGATCAACTTCTCCACAGCACCTTCACTCACCGGCGGTGGTTTTTGAATGGAAGAGGAGAGGAGCAGCACTAGCTTTGGATTAGGAGAGGAGCAACGTTGGTTTTGGATTGGAACAGGAGAGGAGGACGGTGGTTTTGAAATTGAAGAGGAGAGGAGCGGTGCTGGATTTAGATTGGAACATGAGAGGAGCGGCGGTGGAGAGGAGAGGAGTGGCGCTGGTCTTGGAAGTATTTTTTTGTTTTGCGTATTTTGGGTCAAAGTTTGACCATGTATTGTATTTGACAAGCAAAATGTGATGCATATCACCAAAAATTGTATCATTTGGTTCGTATCTGAATGTACTTTCAAATTGTATTATTTTTGCAGCGTATAACATATATTTTATTTGTGAAAATCATGGTCAATTATGACCCAGAATAAAAGGGAGACTAGTTAATGTGGGGTCACTTTCTTAATAGAAGGGTAAATTGATTTTGATTTTGATCCAGTCACAGTGCGCCGGCCCTCTCGTCCAATCCTAAATCGCTGCCGTAGGCTCCTCTCCCTCTTCTCCATTGCAAAACCACCTCCTCTCCTCTCCATCATTTCCATTCCAAAACCACTGTCTCGCATCTCCATCTTCTCCATTGGAAACCCACCTCCTCTCCTCTCCATCGTCTCCATTCCAAAACCACCGTCTCGCCTCTCCCTCTTCTCCATTGCAGAACCACCCCCTCTCCTCTCCATAATCTCCATTTCAAAACCACCGTCTCACCTCTCCCTCTTCTCTATTGCAAGACCATCGTCTCTCCTCCCATCTTCCAAAGATAGCATCGGACCACTCAAAAGGACATCTATGGAGAGGATGCAGCAGCGAATCAGGCAGATCGCCGGCGATGACCAGGCAAAGTTAGCCAGGTTGAAGGAGATCCTTACTTGGTTTGACAATGAGTGGGAGATTTCAAGGACGGTGAGGGCCATGTGGCAATGTATGCGAAAGAGCGAGACGGCGGCGATGAGGGCGGCGATGTACTCCTCGGCGGCAGTCCCGCCGCAGTCCTTTGAGTTCATCGAGTATCTCCTCTGGGCGATGTAGCAGACAGATTTGCCCGAGGAGAAAGTCAGGCAGAGGTGGTGGGCGTATAGGTCAAAGGTCAAGCACCCAGAGGATAATGAATCGATCGAGTATGGTGTGTCGTTTGTGAGGGTGAAGACCCAGCCGGAGCCACAGGAGTATTCGTTCTCCCACCGCAAGAGGAGGTCGGATGGCGCGACGTCACTTTCCCGCCGTTCTCCATGGTTCCCTCGACGCTCGCCTCGTTTCAACGGCGGCGGTAGGGTTTAAGGTAAGCTTCACACTAACCTAATCTTCCATCTGCTCATGCTTACAATCAGTGTGACAGCTAATAAAAATCATGCTTACAATCAGTCTTCGAGTACTACGCCAATCACCCTAAAATAGCTCTGGACCTTTGGGTCAAAGTTGTGAGAATGTGTACAAATAAATAAAAATAGATTGGTGCTTCTTTCAGAAAAGAGTACTCCCTAGAAAACTGCCAATATAAGCTACTAGTATTTGGTTAGAGGATTTGTTGCCGAGAAAGATCCGTCCACAGAGAGTGCCACACATCCCACTGGTGGTGGTGGATGACAATGCGTGCATGGGGCATGGTTGGTGTTGGTAATTTTTACTTGGCACACCTCGCACTCTGCATATATGCTGGTTCCATCCGTACATTTGTGTAGTTCCACCAAAATGCAGCTGAATAACCCTGTTTGCACAAATAATGAAAAAGTGTGATTACATTATAGTGGCATTAGTTGATGAAACATACGCAAATAAATAGAAGAAAATATTGCGATAGTATCATAGTATGCCATGTTGTGAGGGCGAGATGGGCCTTGCGACGCCTCATACGGTACGCCTCATACTGGAAATCGACCCAAGTCTCCCCGATACACCTTCTGTCAGTGATGAACATTAGTGTACAGCGGTAGTACAAGGAGGGACCTTGAGACATTCCAATCTCTATTTTTGTGCAGATCAACTAAAATTAAGCACCCCAATTTGCAGAAACGCTTAAACATTAACAATGGGACTAGTTGATGAAACATATACTAACAAAGAGAAGCAATTTCTTTATCTACATTGGAAATGAAATGATAGAGAGGACACTTGCTCTATTTTAACTATATTATTACTTCAATTTATCAGTGGCGCTAGGGTCGAGTACGTGGCAAACGAGGTGTACTGTGCGTCGCAAGGATGGAGGCCGGGGGTGCTTAGACTGGGATGCTGAAGCTGGCTCTTTCAGTCCCTATCTTCCCCCTTAATGTTTCTATGGTAGCATTTGGGTTGTAATCCAAACTTGGTCGAGCTAGTGCTGCATCCACCTACCTGCCTAGCTTATGTGGCGAACTTGTCTCCTGCTAGTATTCAGTCCGTTCTAGTAGTAGTTGCATAACTGCTCGTTTACACTGAGATGTTGTCGGATAATGGTTCTCTATGGTTGGGTTTCTTTAATGAAATCGAAGGAAACCCCCTCTTTTGATATATATAAATTTCCAGTGGCACTAGCGGTGCCAAAACATTGCCTCAAATTAATAGTGCCACTAGATTAAGGTGCAAAATAATAACATTACTGCTTTATCATGGCAGTGCCAAAACAGTAGCACAAGAGCAGACTCAACATGCAGGATCTTTGGCAAATGGCAGACCAAAAAGGAACATACCTCGTGATGGGAACCATATCTGCGGTCAACACCATCGTAGAAGGGATGACACCAGTCACCAACATGGATGATTCAATTCATGGGACCTTTTGGTGCAGTTCACCTAAAATGAAGCAATATCCCATGAGCTAGCAGCTTCTTCTTCATTTATTTTTTAAGAAAAGGGCTCCAGCCCCGGTTCCATTTCCATCAGAAAATGAAACCCATAGAGCTTCTTCTTCATTAGTTGCAATAAAATTGAGCAACATCAAGGTTGGTTGTGAAGCTCCTGGAATGTTCAACTATAATTTGGATATCATTTGTGCAGTTCAACTAAGATCAAGCGTGAAATGTATATCTCTGTTTGCACAAAAAAGGTGGAAAGGAGGGTGACTAACAAGTGATGAAACATAGTACATCAAATGAAAAGAATCATGTTCCTTATCTGAATGGCAATCCTACAAGTTTAGTAGCAACTTCTAAAGCAGCAACATTGCTAGATATTAGTGTGGGCATCAGGATTAACTATGACAACCGTTAAATATGACATTACTTTAATGGTGCCATTGCTTCATTTTACCAACAACATTACATTAACAGCTGCTACAGAGTTGGTATTTGGGCACGGGAGAGTAGGCGGACCAGGACAGTTGCATTTCTAATGAAAAGAAGCAACTTATCTTAATGGGAAGTTTAGCAGGACATGCAAAAAAGTGCCATTGATTCATATTACTGGAGGCATTACATTGAAAACAACATTGGTTTAACATGTCCTTTTTAATAGTGCGACTGCTACATTTTACCAGTGGCATTACATAAGAGTGGCTCGGGGCAACAAACATCAGAATAGGATATCCGGTTTGGTCCCATTTTTGTTCGGTATAGCCACCTTATACTGTGTGAGGCTAGCAAATCTAGTGCTGGACTTACTATGTTGACTTGTCCCCCAGTCCCCACTTTCTTTCCTTTTTCAACCAATAGATCGGGTTTATATTGAGTTTGTACTACGTTTCCCTTTATTTCCCTATTAGACCAAGAGACCAGTTGGATAGCCAGTCTCTGCTACTTTTCGCCCCAATTATTTCCTCTTTCGACCAAGTCCTAGATTCAGGTAACAAATCTTCCCCCACCCCCACCCCCTTTCTTCCTTGTTTGAACCAAGTAGTACTAGATTCGAGTGCATGAACTAGTTTTACCTCTTAACAATAAAAATTTAGGTGGCTTTCGAACAGCCGATCGATCCTATCTACGAAGGCGCCTGAGCAATAGTAAAATATACAAATGCAGCGACGTCAAGAGCTCGGGAAGTAGAGCAAGGCCGGTTTCAAAGGAAGTTATACCTGAGGGTCGTCAGGATGTCTCTAGATGGATGGCGGGAGGCCAGATCTGCCCACACTACGGCAGCGAGGAAGAAGGGGTCGAAGGCCCTCCCTAGCCAGCGGTGATTGGGAGAGAACGGCAAGGCACAATGATCGAGACACGCCGACAGTTGGTAAGAGTCGTCGCCGAGGACGACTGCGTGAATGTTGCACCTTCTCACCTTCCCCGGTGGAGAGGATCCGGCTAGATCTGTGACCAACGGTGAGCAAAGAGAGAGTGCATGGCCACCGCTGTCGTGTTTAGATCTGGAGAGGACGATACAGTATGAAGAGAGGAACACTAGCAAGCAAGTGCAGAGGCTCCTGCCTATATAGTGGAGTACTACTAGTTTTCTTTTGTCTACCGGAGCCGGCTTGACCTCGTCAATGACTGTCGAGAAGTCTTCATGCACCTTCCCCGGAGGCACAATTGTCATCATTTTGATCTGAAGCACCGGATTATAACATATAACATGAAAAAATGCCACATGACAAGAAATCATAACCTCACTGCCCAAAGGAGACAACAACATGAATCCCGGCGGACAAATAGACGAGGATCAAAGCTCAAATTAAAGATAAACTCGTAGAAAACGGGTCCATCGATAGATGTCCTAATTAACATAGCTGGCTTTACCTAGATGGCAGCCAAGTAGTCTTCGTGCATGTGCCCCCAATGACTAGCGCCTTGGAGGAACTCAGTTGTCGCTGTTTAACCCTCGCAGTGATCCGAAGCACACGACACCTAATATGCGAGATGACAAGAAACCTTTTTTAGATTTCTCATCAGAACTACAGCCCTGTACAACACAGCCTGCACGATATCTAGACGATAGCCAATCCAGGCGTGTCTGTTGGAGTCTGGTCACATGCATGGACGAACTGATCTTCCATGTCATGCAGGGATCATCCAGGCACCAACATATGTACAACACTTTCTAGTACTACTATCGCTCGTCTTTCTTCTATTAACTCACCTGACTTGCGGGGCCGGGGAGTGTGCCTATGGTCGGTTCTCAATTGCGGTCCCACATGTGTGTGCAAACGCAATATGATGTGCATTCCATTCGAAGAGCGGCGTGTCAGACCGATCGACCGTCTGGGGTGCGACGCGAACGCGACGGGCGTGTTATATACTCCATACATGTGTAGTGTTGTTCTCTTGAGGCTTTGCTCCATGGCGCAATCCATGGATACAAAATTAGTATACTGTACTAATTAAAAGTCGAGGGCGGGGCTTTTCCCGTGCGGTAGGCTGGGCAGTTCCGCCTAGTCGGTTCGACGGCGACGCAAGAAGATGAGGGAGTAGGCTGCTGCAAACGTAGGGCTGTGTGATTTGACAGCGAGTTACTGCTGGACAGGTGGGGCCCCGTGATTGGACTTGCCATTATCATTTTAACTGCGGCGCAACGACCAGCGTGAGTCTCCCGATTCCTGACCACCTCCATGGTATACATGTGCCTCTCTCAATGCTCCACCATGTAGAGGCTGGCTCTTGCATGAGAGCCCACTCCTCCACATTTTCCTTGCCTCTTTCCTCCACATATGCAAAAATGCCATGTAAGCGGGCTTATAGCCCACTATTGTACTTTCTCGTACAGGTGCTAAGCCTGCCACATAGGCATAAAGTCTGGCATGGAAAGTAAATTAAGAAGAAAGAGACTAGTTTGGTGACCCCGGGAAGAAACGGTGCTAAGCGTGTGTACCTAGGTGAAAAGACAATTTTGAGTCTATAGCTAATTAAATGAAGCAAACTTAGCAACAGAAAACTAAGCACCTATGCATTGGGGACTTGAGTTGCTAAGCCATTTAATGCCCTTAGCACCTCATCTAAGCACCATTTCATTGGAAGAGGTCACTCCTTGGCAAATGCAATAAATACTATGAAGAAAGAGATAGAGATAAGTAAAAAAATACTCTTATAGCCAACCTTATAGCTAACCTTGTTGTATGAGTGGCTAAGTGATGACTATGTATGACATGCCAACATCAGATAGCCTAACGCACCATGTTAAATCTCCAAGGGCGCGACCGCGCGACCGCGCGAGTGAGGCGACGGTCATGGTAGGCGCGGCCATGATACGGGTTGTTGGCAGCCCTTTGATCTAAGATCGAACGGTCGCATGCTAAGCTGCTGAAAATTTGCAGAATAACCCTCCAGGATAGGATATTCACCCATAGGTCTAGAATCACGCCATGCAACCGTTCGATCTCGGATCCAAGGGCTCTCGGAAGCCCGTATCATGGGAGAATGGAAAGCTTCGTATCACCTGTAATTTTCCTGACGCTTGACATGACATCGAAAGCCATTTAATTGGGCATCGAGTAGACATGACATCTAATTAGGCCCCCATAGTACTGTGCATGAATCCATTTATCCACCAGGCAAGCCACTACCCTGCCGTTCGCACGCCCCACTCAGCATTTTTACAATTGAAAAACCGCTGGCAGTTCGCTCCTACTCATCCCCGGACGTCCTTTAACATTACGGCAGTTCGCTCCTAGTCGTCCCGTCCTTTCACATTACGGCAGTTCCACTAATCCTAACCCTCCTCCCAAATCCATGGTGTCCAAAATCTCCATGGTCGGCGGTGAGTAGAAGGTTAGAACCATCACCGGCAATGAGTTCGACATCATCTACACCCGTTCTTCCGCGACGGTGAAAGGATGCCTTGCTCGCTTCATACGCATGTTCGAAAACTCAAATGATGAGTGGGTCGCTAGGCTAGATGTTGAGTACACCACAACCCTGGACAAAGAGAAGAATATAAAGGAGGAAGAGAAGATGAAGCCCGCCGTGATCCAGGTTTGCGTGCATGACTTATGCTTGGTCTACCACATATGCCATGCCGACGTTGAGTGCGAGGAATTTAAGAACTTCCTCAAGGGTGGCCGAGTCAAATTCATTACTGTAGACTTTATGAACGACCGAAGAGTCCTGGATCTGATAGGCCTTGTTGTAGGCAACCCCTTCGACCTCCAGAAGAATGGGCGGGTGCCCTCCCTTGATCAGCCTTCAATGCTGACCCTGGCAGGAGCCATGGTTCATCCTTCGTACGTTAAACTAAAGAAACCTCCGCGCACGTTTCATCGTGCATGGCAGTGGAATGTACTAGATATAGACCACATCCACTACGCTGCAGCGGATGGCTACCTTTCTTTCAATATCTACAAGGGTTGGATGAAGAGCAAGAGCCAAGTGTGCGGTTCAAGCAAAGAAGTATCGGCCAAGAGGAAGAGGGACAAGGACGAAGTCGAGGACGTGGACGAGGACTCCGAGTAAGGTGGCAGTGTCGTTGCTCATGGTGGTTCTAATGAAGTGTCTACCGGATTAGTTGCTTAGTTTAGTTTCAGGTGTGCTTAGTTTTATTTGAGGGTGTGTTGTGCTGAGCCCCCAGCAGAACTATGTTATGTTTCTTCTTGTTACTTTAACTCTTCAGTACGTACATACTAGTATTTCTTATAGTTCATCTTTTAGTTGGTATAGTACTACCACTCATTTCTTCACATGATATACGTACAATATATATGGCCAACATCATATAGCCAGCAGTTTAGTTGTCAAAGAGTTTTAGGGTGCTTAGTTTTGTCAAAGAATTTTAGGGTGCTTAGTTTTATTTGAGGGGTGTGTTGTGCTGGACACCATTATTGTGACTCAAATCTCTTTTGCCATGTTATAATGACATAAATATCGATGGACCAACATGCCAGCTCTCCCTCTATCTCACTACAGTAAAATAAAGTGTGGCCTACTTGATCCCAACAGCGTTCTTATTTTTCTATAAAATTATTCGCTTGGTTACTCCTGACAAGTGGGGCCACACTTATCATTGTAAGAATCAGCTTATTTTTTTCATATAACATGGTCAACGGGTTTGACGTGAAAATAACAATGTCTAATGGCATTTTTGAGCAAACATCTAACTTAACGATGGCATTTTTGAGATATCTAATTGCATTTTTCAGCAGGCATCTCACGGATCGATGACATTTTTGAGTAGTTGTAACTTCTAATGGCAAAACTGAGTAGTGATACACAACTACTGGCAAAAATAATAAGAACCCAAGAATTAAATAGGTATGTTAATTTCTTTAATAGAATTTAGCACCCCATTTAAGCAAGCACTAGCTTTTTTAATAGTACTATATGCATAATTTGGCGACGAGCGCTCTCTATATGTACCACATTTTTTTCTTTAATTTCATCTTGTTAGTTTGCTCCATGGCGCAATCCATCAATACTACTACTGTACAAAAGTATATATTTTTTAAAAGGCTAGCGGGCGGGGCAGTCTAGCTTGGTTGGTTTCAAGAGAGGCGAGGGCCTTTGTGATTGTTTCTCATTACTGCTAGAAGGTGGGGCCTTGTGATTTGACTACTCGTATAAATGTGCCGACAACCTGAGGAGGAGCAAAGAAATGTGCGGTATACTCAAGTTTTCCACTGGAGTACGATGGAGGAGCATGAAACACGGCAGCACAGTGCCATATGGCGATAAAAATGATCTAATTTGCTAGTCATCTCATTGTTAGCATTGTTCTATTCATGTCTCGCAGAGAACGTGACACGTGCGGTGAAACACCCGAAGCAAAAGAAGAAACATAGGAGCAAAATAAGAAGGAAGATTATCACCCCCAAAAAAGAAGGAAGACGCACACACAAGTCTGGGGCAATGCTCTCTACTACATGAAGGGTTGCTAGCTGCGGAGTCATAACTGCTTCTTCATCGCCTCCACGACCTCCATCTCCTTGCGCGTCTCTTCCGCCATCTTCTTCATTTTGTCCATGATGCGGGATTTCTCGATACGAGCCTTCATCATCTGTTCCATGGCCGCATTACGTACCTTGACAGCAGCCGGGTGCTCGATGCGGCGCTTCGCGAACTCCTCCTTCTGTTCCATGACGAGGGCCTGTAGCATCTTCATCGAAGAACTACTATTCTCATGTAGCTTCTTCCAGCCGGCGTTCTCCTCCTTCCGCAGGTCGAGCTCGTGGCAGAGCTTCGCCTTATCCTCCTGAAGTTGTAGGATTTCGCCGGTCGCCTTCTTCTCCGAGGCAATGCTCTTCTTCAGCAGCATCACCAAGTCGGCGGTCAACTCCCCCTGCTCATTGAGCTCAGCGGGCATGTCGTCGAGGCTCTCCTTCAGCAGCTCCACCAAGCCGTGGATGAACTCCTTCTGCTTATTGAGGTGCTTATTGAGCTGGTCGGGCAAGTCGGTACGTTCGCCTCCGCGACTAGGGTGCTCCTGGAAGCCATCGCCTGCCCATGAGAGATCTTTCGAGGTCTCTGCGAGGCGGCAAGCTCTCTCTTTTTTCCACAGCCTTGGTTGCCGCTCCCTTGTTACGAGTAGTTCTCAACCTAGAGCTCTACACACCGGCCATGGCAAGGACGGACGAAGAAGAAGGACTTATGAGGAGGAAGGTAGAGTAATTTTTGGTTAGGTAGTTCCCCTTTTTATAACCTAAGTACTAGCACTAGTACTAAAACCTGCATAATGGGAACACATTCAGTTTTGGTACGTACTAGTAGGTGTGAGCAGGCTTGCACTTAATTATAGCACTAGTACTTTGGAATGTGATGGGAACAAGGTAAAGATTAATTAATGGTTTTGGTTTCGAGGCCCCAAACGGCTCCTGATGAGTTTAGTGGAACATAAATTTCAAGTACTCCCTCCATCTCAGTTTAAGGCTTGCACATGCATCTAGGTCATTAATGTAACTTATATAAAATAAATTGTTTAACATAAAAAATATATCATTAAAAAATAGAATATTTGAAGTTCAAATGTGGTCGCACAAGTCAGTGATGTAACTGGTCGTACATGTCAGACCAAGCCGATGTGTGTCCCTTCGGTGAGACGCGGGTCGGACCGACCATCTGTTGGTGCGACCGACCGTAAAGTATTACGTGATGGAGGCTTCGGTTGATTGTCACGACCAAGCATTCTAAAACTAGTGATAAATCAATTACCATATTTTTCCAAACGACCAAGTATTTTCACAGGAATACAATACATATAGATGGAGTGATTGTCAAGGTTGCAAACCGACATGGCGTTGCAAGTTCACTGCAGCAGCAACCGACTACTAGGCCACTACATCGCTGGCGGGGAAGGAGGCAGCTCACCTCGCCTACGATGCATGCCCAGCGGCGCCGCCGCAACTGGTCCTGGGATTTGGCTTCTCATACCGCCCATTTGAACAGTTGCACCGGCTGCTCATGCCATTGCGCAGGCATGCACGTTCTTTCCTCCGCAATCGACTCCGTGAATATGATCTCTACCATTAGCCCTAGCTCGAAATCAACACGACGCTGCCAGATGCTGAGATCCCTCAGCATCTCTCCCCTGAGATTGACTTGTTCCTCCGCCTTGTGTTGCGCCAGGCGCAGCTCCTTGGAACTTCTCTCCAATCGATGTGACGCTTCCTCGATCTGATTTGCCCTTACTGCCCACCACCTGAAACGCAGCCCTGGCATGTCTTCCGGTGCCACCGATCTATGATTCCAGAGCAATGGATCCCCTCTAAAACACATGTGGGTTTCTCTCAAAGGTGGCAGTGCTGCGGGCCGCAGTGAGAGGGAAGCCCGCGGGATCCTGGGATCTAAGGGATTATCCATGGCGGCATCCGGTGGGTGAGGCAGGGAGGCGAGCCTAGGCGCTGGGAGAGCCCTGCGAGGCTAAGATAAAGATAGTACTACTCCACTCCCTCCATATTTAAATACAAAGGCAACCAACGGTAGCCCTGGCAAAAATTGATCATGTTGCCTGCGTCCTAGTTTATTGGCCCCCTTTTTTGTGCCACTTTTTATGACATGCATAAATATTATGTTAGTTAAAATATGGTCAAAAATTGGCACAAAATACGAAGGAGGCCAATGGAAGTAGCAACCCATGATTTAACTACTCGCATGCACGCAGTGGAGTAGTAATGTCTTTCTTCCTCCCTCACGTCCACTCAATTTGCATGTGTTGTATTAATTGACCATCAATGAAGTGAAGGACTTTACACGCGTCAAATTATCACATGGGGTGGATCTTCGTACAAAAATGTGTCCCCCCGTGTACCAGTGTATGCGTGCGAGGGAATGGGTGCGTGCGTGGCGTGCGTGCACATCTTCGCTTCGTAGATGTACCACCACTGTGCCTCAAAGAGGACGAGTACATTCTTATGGAACCAGCAGAACGTCACTATGATCAATCCACACAAGGAGGTCGCGACAACGCCTCCACATGTGCCACGTGGCTTCATGAACTGTAAGAGAGACACTGTGTAGCGTGCCATTGTGATGAGGACATCAATACAATTGTTACACCCACAGCCCCTGCTGCTATACATACTGAACCAATTACTAGAGCTCGCGCACGCCAATTGAATTATCAGGTACTTTCGTTTCTTGGTAACGATTCTAATGTTCATAGAATATGATGCTGCCTAAATTATATACATTTGTTTTGCTTACAAATGAAGGGCCTAGCTTGGACAAGAAAGATGAACCTTGGAACAAGTTCAAGCATGGAGATGAAGCCACCATAAGGAGTGCATGAAGCCTTGGACGAAATATACAAGATGCCACTTCATAAATTTCGTTCAGAGGCTATTTTAGGTGCTGTGTCACCTTATTATTGGGCCAGGCCCATGTATTTTCAAAATACTTAAGTATAGGTTGTTTTTAGAGTCCGTATGTGTGGGAAACAAGAGTTAGGGTTGGTTTCGGACCCCTCCTCCAAGGGCCACAAAATCCCCCCCTCTTCCTCTATATATGCAGCCCTTAGGGTGTCGTTTAGACTTGGGGTTTTGTTTAGATTAAAAGTTCGCCATAGCTGCAACTTCGCGTACTTCGTTTGTGTCCAACGACCAGACCAAGACGTCACAGAACCCCACCTTGATCAATAAAGCTTTCATCTTATATTCGCAATATCCAGATTGCAATCTCAGTTTCTTGCTTGTTCTCCGTTTGCTCGCAGGAAACAGACCCTCGTGGTCAGGTTGATCGTGCTCCAGCATGGTCAATAACCCCTTGGAAGTTGGTTTAGCGATTGCTAAGGTGCAACGTCTCGCACATTCGTAGTCGGATCGTCAAGGTCGACTCCCACAGAAACGATAGCCACCATCTCATCGAAACATCGGGACACCTTCGCCTCTATCAAGTGGTATCAGATTTCCAGGTTGCTCGGTGTGATTTTACAGTTTTTCATAGTTTAGATCGAGTTTGTTCTTCATACCTACAGTCCACGAAGAAAAAGCCAAAAAAAATTAGGGTTAGTTCATCATATCCGAACCAATCTGAGCCTTTGCATAGTCTTTTCAGTATTTTGCTTTGTTGAATTTGCGGTTGCATCGTCGTGTCTAGTTGTTGGTCTTACAGTCTAGTCTTTTAGAGTTTCGAGTTCTGGTCATAAGTTGTCACGCCGCCGCTGCAACATCACCATCGCCCCTGCCATCTACCACCACCGCTTATCCGCCATTGATCCGTCTCCATATACCATCACCAATCCGTATCCATATACCACCACCAATCTGTCTCCATATACCATCACCAATCCGAGTTCCTTTCATATTAGGTTTGTTTTCGAGGTCAGTCTAATTTCCGATTCGTGTTTCCTTGCCTGAGAAGGTTTCGAAAAAAGAAAAAAAGAGTCTGGAGACCCCCGGGCAGTTTTTAGGCCAAAACTTTCACAGGCAAAAATATTTTTCCCTATCCTATTTTTAGGCTTTTCTGAGTCCTTTGAGCCATGTGCCATCATAGTGACTTTTTGTCGTACTTTTTCATCATCACTGCCCTAATTTCCGAAAAAAAAGTAAAAAAAATCCGTGCCCATCTTGTCAGTTTGACGAGGGAAGAGTTTTGAGACACTCGCCATTATAGTGATTTTTCGCAAAAAAAGAGGAGCGCAAAAAAATAGGAGCGCCAAAAAAAGAGCAAAAAAAAAGTTCCAGAGTGTGCTTTTCCCTTGTTTACGTGCAACGCTGTGATTTTTGTTAGTGTTCTAGGCTCGCGTCTCTAGCACGGTCTAGCCTAGGACCAGCAGAGTACCGTCGTTGAGCATTTATTCAACTTTGCATCTCTGAATTGATTATTGCTGACCCTTTTTGCTACCATATTATAAGCCTTCCCAGCTCCACATACATGTATGTCGTGCGTTTGACTCTCCCTGGTAATCTCTCTATCCAAGCTTTGAGAGTTTGGACTACGACGGTTGCCGATCACCGCCTGCTGCTGGGTAAGAACTGGTAAGAATTTGAGATTTGCTTGACGGATTTGTGGCATCCACCACCAGCTCTTGTTAGTAGTCTGTAGGACCATATTCTTGTGTGTTTCTATTGCTGCTAACCATGGCAGGATCACAAGCCGACGAGACTGACTGGGAGAACATGACGAATAAGGAGTTGCATGATAAATTTCAGCAAATGATGAGTGTACAGGTGCAAGATGTGCTAAACAGATTTGAAGAAGCCATGGAGAAGATAGATGGCATGGAGAAGACGTTCGAAACAAAGCTCGATAACAAGTTTAATGAATTGCTCGCGCGTCTTCCACCACCACCACCACCGGCTGCCCCTAACGCACCTCTACAACAACAACAACAACAACAACAACAACAACAATAACAACAACAACAACAACTTCACTTTCCAAATCAAGTGGGACGAGCACAGCGCGTTCCCATTGACCCTGGGCAAAATTCTGGTGTCGTTGTTGATACTTCTGTCGCTCCTGCTACTACTGCAGAGGTGGAGGACCATTACGAGGATGAGGTTGACCAAAATCAGAACTACGTGCAACCACCAGCACCACCACCACCACCAGGTCGTCCTCATGCATATCATCGCAAGGTAGGGTTGCAACACCACCTGAGGTACATGACCATCTTCCTAAGCTAAAATTGAATATTTCACCATTTGAGGGTAGATATGTTCCTGATATATATCTTACTTGGGAGTTAGAAACTGAACAACGATTTACATGTTTACAATATCTTGAGGAGAGACGTGTTCCTGCTGCTGTTTGTGCTTTCACTAGCTTTGCATGTGTTTGGTGGTTTGAACATTGTAGATTATATCCTATTCCAGCTACTTGGGCTGCTTTGAAAACTGCTATGCGTACTCGTTGGGTTCCACCATATTATCAACGTGAATTACTTCAAAAATTGCAGTTGAAGACAAGGAAAAAATTATGTAGAAGAATATTATCAGGAATTACAAATTGGCATGATTACATGTGGTATTGTTGAGGAGAATGAAGCTATGCTTGCACGTTTTATGGGTGGATTAAATAGAGAGATTCAGACCATTCTAGAGTATAAGGAGTATACTAATATCACTCGTTTATTCCATCTTGCTTGTAAAGCTGAACGTGAATTCGGGCATTTTCCGGAGTACCGGGAGGTTACCGGAACCCCCCGGGGAGTATATGGGCCTTATTGGGCCTTAGTGTAATAGAGGAGAGGAAGGGAAAAGGTGGGAGGCGTGCCCCCTAGCCCAATCCGAATTGGGTGCCCCCCCCCTTTCCTTTCACCTCTCCTCCCCTTCCTTCTCTCCTACTCCTACTACTTGGAAGGGGCATATCCTACTCCCAGTGGGAGTAGGACTCCCCTAGGGTGCGCCATAGAGGGACGGCCCTCCCCCCTCCTCCACTCCTTTATATACAGGGGAAGGGGCACCCAAGAGACACACAAGTTGATCATTGATCCCTTAGCCGTGTGCGGTGCCCCCCTCCACCATAATCCACCTCGGTCATATCATCGTAGTGCTTAGGCGAAGCCCTGCGACGGTAGTGTCATCATTACCGTCATCACGCCGTCGTGCTGACGAAGCTCTCCCTCGACACTCAGCTGGATCGAGAGTTCATGGGACGTCATCGAGCTAAACATGTGCAGATCGCGGAGGTGTCGTACTTTCGGTACTAGGATCGGTCGATCGTGAAGACGTACGACTACAGCAACCGCGTTGTCATAACGCTTCCGCTTACTGTCTACAAGGGTACGTGGACAACACTCTTCCCCTCTCGTGCTATGCATCACCATGATCTTGCGTGTGCGTAGGAATTGTTTTTGAAATTACTACGTTCCCCAACAGTGGCATCCGAGCCAGGTTTATGCATAGATGTTATATGCACGAGTAGAACACAAAGGAGTTGTGGGCGTGGGTATATACATATTGCTTGCCGTCACTAGTCGATTCTTGATTCGGAGGTATTGTTGGATGAAGCGGCCCAGACCGACATTACACGTACGCTTACGCGAGATTGGTTCTACCGATGTGCTTCACACACAGGTGGCTGGTGGGTGTCAGTCTCTCCAACTTTAGTTGAATCGGATTCAATGAACAGGGTTCTTTCTGAAGATCAAAAAGCTGTCACTATACCGCGTTGTGGTTTTTGATGCGTAGGTAAGAATGGTTCTTGCTCAGCCCGTAGCAGCCACGTAAAACTTGTAACAACAAAGTAGAGGACGTCTAACTTGTTTTTGCAGGGCATGTTGTGATGTGATATGGTCAAGACATGATGCTAAATTTTATTGTATGAGATGATCATGTTTTGTAACACAGTTATCGGCAACTGGCAGGAGCCATATGGTTGTCGCTTTATTGTATGAAATGCAATCGGCATGTAATTGCTTTACTTTATCACTAAGCGGTAGCGATAGTCGTAGAAGCAATAGTTGGCGAGACGACAACGATGCTTCGATGAAGATCAAGGTGTCAAGCCAGTGACGATGGTGATCATGACGGTGCTTTGGAGATAGAGATCAAAGGCACAAGATGATGATGGCCATATCATATCACTTATATTGATTGCATGTGATGTTTATCCTTTATGCATCTTTTTTTGCTTAGTTCGAATGTAGCATTATAAGATGATCTCTCACTAAATTTCAAGGTATAAGTGTTCTCTCTGAGTATGATTGTTGCTACAGTTCGTCGTGCCGAGACACCACGTGATGATCGGGTGTGATAAGCTCTACGTTCACATACAACGGGTGCAAGCCAGTTTTGCACACGTGGAATACTTGGGTTAAACTTGACGAGCCTAGCATATGCAGATACGGCCTTGGAACACTGAGACCTAAAGGTCAAATGTGAATCATATAGTAGATATGATCAACATAGCGATGTTCAGCATTGAAAACTACTTCATCTCACGTGATGATCGGACATGGTTTAGTTGATATGGATCACGTGATCACTTAGATGATTAGAGAGATGTCTATCTAAGTGGGAGTTCTTAAGTAATTTGATTAATTAAACTTTAATTTATCATGAACTTAGTACCTGGTAGTATTTTGCATGTCTATGCTGTTGTAGATAGATGGCCTGTGATGTTGTTCCATTGAATTTTAATGCGTTCCTAGAGAAAGCTAAGTTGAAAGATGATGGTAGCAACTACACAGACTTGGTCCGTAACTTGAGGATTATCCTCATTGCTGCACAAAAGAATTACGTCCTGGAAGCACCGCTAGGTGACAAACCCGCTGCAGGAGGAACGCCAGATGTTGTGAACACCTGGCAGAGCAAAGCTGATGACTACTTGATAGTTCAGTGTGCCATGCTTTATGGCTTAGAGCCGGGACTTCAACGATGTTTTGAACGTCATGGAGCATATGAGATGTTCCAGGAGTTGAAGTTAATATTTCAAGCAAATTCCCGGATTGAGATATGAAGTCTGCAATAAGTTCTACAGTTGCAAGATGGAGGAGAATAGTTCTATTAGTGAACATATACTCAGAATGTCTGGGTACCACAACCACTTGACTCAACTAGGAGTTAATCTTCCTGATGATAGTGTCATTGACAGAGTTCTTCAATCACTGCCACCAAGCTACAAGAGCTTCATGATGAACTATAATATGCAAGGGATGGATAAGATGATTCCTGATCTCTTCGCAATGCTAAAGGTTGCGGAGGTAGAAATCAAGAAGGAGCATCAAGTGTTGATGGTCAACAAGAGCACCAGTTTCAAGAAAAAGGGTAAAGGGAAGAAGGGGAACTTCAAGAAGAACAGCAAGCCAGTTGTTGCTCAAGTGAAGAAACCCAAGTCTGGACCTAAGCCTGAGACTGAGTGCTTCTACTACAAAGGAACTGGTCACTGGAAGCGGAACTGCCCCAAGTATTTGGTGGAGAAGAAGGATGGCAAAGTGAAAGGTATATTTGATATACATGTTATTGATGTGTACCTTACTAATGCTCGCAGTAGTGCCTGGGTATTTGATATTGGTTCAGTTGCTAACATCTGCAACTCGAAACAGGGACTACGGATTAAGCGAAGATTGGCTAAGGACGAGGTGACGATGCGCGTGGGAAATGGTTCCAAAGTCGATGTGATCGCCGTCGGCACGCTACCTCTACATCTACCTTCGGGATTAGTTTTAGACCTAAATAATTGTTACTTGGTGCCAGCGTTGAGCATGAACATTATATATGGATCTTGTTTGATGCGAGACGGTTATTCATTTAAATCAGAGAATAATGGTTGTTCTATTTATATGAGTAATATCTTTTATGGTCATGCACCCTTGATGAGTGGTCTATTTTTACTAAATCTTGATAGTAGTGATACACATGTTCATAGTATTGAAGCCAAAAGATGTAGAGTTGATAATGATAGTGCAACTTAATTGTGGCACTGCTGTTTAGGTCATATTGGTGTAAAGCGCATGAAGAAACTCCATTCTGATGGACTTCTGGAATCACTTGATTATGAATCACTTGGTACTTGCGAACCATGCCTCAGGGGCAAGATGACTAAAACTCCGTTCTCCGGAACAATGGAGCAGGCAACAAAGTTATTGGAAATCATACATACTGATGTATGTGGTCCAATAAACATTGAAGCTCGCGACGGATATCGTTATTTTCTCACCTTCACAGATGATTTGAGCAAATATGGATATATCTACTTAATGAAACATAAGTCTGAAACATTTGAAAAGTTCAAAGAATTTCAGAGTGAAGTGGAAAATCATCGTAACAAGAAAATCAAGTTTCTACAATCTGATCGTGGAGGTGAATATTTGAGTTATGAGTTTGGACTTCATTTGAAACAATGCGGAATAGTTTCGCAACTCACGCCACCTGGAACACCACAACGTAATGGTGTGTCCGAACGTCGTAACCGCACTTTATTAGATATGGTGCGATCTATGATGTCTCTCACTGATTTACCGCTATCGTTTTGGGGTTATGCTTTAGAGATGGCTGCATTCACGTTAAATAGGGCACCATCTAAACCCGTTGAGACGACACCTTATGAACTATGGTTTTGCAAGAGACCCAAGTTGTCGTTTCTTAAAATTTGGGGCTGCGATGCTTATATGAAAAAGCTTCAAGCTGATAAGCTCGAACCCAAATCGGAGAAATGTGTCTTCATAGGATACCCAAAGAAGACTGTTGGGTACACCTTCTATCACAGATCCGAAGGCAAGATATTCGTTGCTAAGAATGGATCCTTTCTAGAGAAGGAGTTTCTCTCGAAAGAAGTGAGTGGGAGGAAAGTAGAACTTGACGAGGTAATTGTACCTTCTCCCTTATTGGAAAGTAGTTCATCACTGAAATCAGTTCCAGTAATTCCTACACCAGTAAGTGAGGAAGCTAATGATCATGATCATGAAACTTCTGATCAAGTTACTACCGAACCTCGTAGGTCAACCAGAGTAAGATTCGCACCAAAGTGGTACGGTAATCCTGTTCTGGAAGTCATGTTACTTAACCATGACGAACCTATGAACTATGAGGAAGCGATGATGAGCCCAGATTCCGCAAAATGGCTTGAGGCCATGAAATCTGAGATGGGATCCATGTATGAGAACAAAGTGTGGACTTCGGTTGACTTGCCCGATGATCGGCAGGCCATAGAGAATAACTGGATCTTCAAGAAGAAGACTGATGTTGACGGTAATATTACTGTCTACAAAGCTCGACTTGTTGCAAAAGGTTTTCGACAAGTTCAAGGAGTTGACTACCATGAGACCTCACCCGTAGCGATGCTTAAGTCCGTCCGAATCATGTTAGCAATTGCCGCATTTTATGATTATGAAATTTGGCAAATGGATGTCAAAACTGCATTCCTTAATGGATATCTTAAAGAATAGTTGTATATGATGCAACCAGAAGGTTTTGTCGATCCAAAAGGTGCTAACAAAGTGTGCAAGCTCCAGCGATCCATTTATGGACTGGTGCAAGCCTCTCGGAGTTGGAATATACGCTTTGATAGTGTGATCAAAGCATATGGTTTTATACAGACTTTTGGAGAAGCCTGTATTTATAAGAAAGTGAGTGGGAGCTCTGTAGCATTTCTGATATTATATGTAGATGACATATTGTTGATCGGAAATAATACTGAATTTCTGAATAGCATAAAAGGATACTTGAATAAGAATTTTTCAATGAAAGACCTCGGTGAAGCTGCTTATATATTAGGCATCAAGATCTATAGAGATAGATCAAGACGCTTAATTGGACTTTCACAAAGCACATACCTTGATAAGGTGTTGAAGAAGTTCAAAATGGATCAAGCAAAGAAAGGGTTCTTGCCTGTGTTACAAGGTGTGAAGTTGAGTCGGACTCAATGCCCGACCACTGCAGAAGATAGAGAGAAAATGAAAGGTGTTCCCTATGCTTCAGCCATAGGCTCTATCATGTATGCAATGTTGTGTACCAGACCTGATGTGTGCCTTGCTATCAGTTTAGCGGGGAGGTACCAAAGTAATCCAGGAGTGGATCACTGGACAACGGTCAAGAACATCCTGAAATACCTGAAAAGGACTAAGGATATGTTTCTCGTATATGGAGGTGACAAAGAGCTCGTCGTAAATGGTTACGTCGATGCAAGCTTTGACACTGGTCCGGATGACTCTAAGTCACAAACCGGATACGTGTTTTTATCAAAAGGTGGAGCTGTCAGTTGGTGCAGTTCCAAGCAGAGTGTCGTGGTAGGATCTACATGTGAAGCGGCGTACATAGCTACTTCGGAAGCAGCAAATGAAGGAGTCTGGATGAAGGAGTTCATATCCGATCTAGGTGTCATACCTAGTGCATCGGGTCCAATGAAAATCTTTTGTCACAATACTGGTGCAATTGCCTTGGCAAAGGAATCCAGATTTCACAAGAGAACCAAGCACATCAAGAGACGCTTCAATTCCATCCGCGATCAAGTCAAGGAGGGAGACATAGAGATTTGTAAGATACATACGGATCTGAATGTTGCAGACCCGTTGACTAAGCCTCTCTCACGAGCAAAACATGATCAGCACTAAGACTCCATGGGTGTTAGAATCATTACAATGTAATCTAGATTATTGACTCTAGTGCAAGTGGGAGACTGAAGGAAATATGTCCTAGAGGCAATAATAAAGTTGTTATTTATATTTCCTTATATCATGATAAATGTTTATTATTCATGCTAGAATTGTATTAACCGAAAACTTAGTACATGTGTGAATACATAGACAAACAGAATGTCACTAGTATGCCTCTACTTGACTAGCTCGTTGAATCAATGATGGTTATGTTTCCTAACCATAGACATGAGTTGTCATTTGATTAATGGGATCACATCATTAGAGAATGATGTGATTGACTTGACCCATCCATTAGCTTAGCACGATGATCGTTTAGTTTGTTGCTATTGCTTTCTCCATAACTTATACATGTTCCTATGACTATGAGATCATGTAGCTCCCGAATACCGAAGGAACACTTTGTGTGCTACCAAACATCACAACTATAGCGACCCGACCTCAAACGGTCAAGCCTCTGTGTATCCGTGCCATCCCTGGATCGGTATGCTGGCACACACAGTACATCAATGTATATATCAAAGTGTAATCACATGTATAAATAATGTAAAACTGATATATACCTCATAAATCTCAGCGGAAAGAAACATAAGGGTGTGGAGTCCCATCAACGCCAATGACAAGTTGAGTGTAGACCGTAACCCTACAACGTAACTCTTACTCGTCGTAGAAATTCTTGCAACATCGGACGTTGCAGCCCTGTACGTCAGTACATTGAATGTACTGGCAAGTCACATCATAAGAATAATGAACCTATTTGTACATGCAATTTGGCTGGTGAAAAGCTCTAAGCTTAGTTTTTCCATAAAGCTAGTTTTTCCCTAGAATAAAAGATATTATTCTACCACTACTGTATAGCATATGATGAGTTGGTAAACCCAACTCAATCCATTCCCAAAGTTTCATTTAAACCCCAACTATTTAATTAAGAGTGATGAGATCTTCAGCATTTCCACTACTAGATGCTCAAGTTGTCCGTAACCGGGGACACGGCTAATCGATTAGGTTTTAACATTCTGCAGAGGTTTGCGCACTTTTCCCCACAAGACTCGATTGCCTCCCTTGAAGTTCTCGCACTGCCTGGCGTTTGAGAACAGGATGACCGAGACATAGTCTTTCGAAAATGTTTCCCCTTAACCCACGGATAGGCCGGTACACCTACATCATTCTACATCTGCTAGCCCATCCCGGAAGGGGTCACACTAACTACTCAACTAAGCCAGAGCCCATATTGGCTTGTGGCTGCACACGTAAGCTTCTAGACATGAGAATACGATTGATCTCTTTGAGCCTGAGCGGATGGTCCACTAGTGGTGCACCACCATGGATTTCCAATGTGTGCCCCACTGTACTTCGCCACCATTCCAACAAGTTTCCGCCCAGGTAGTTCATTAATTATCTTAGGTCCTATTTACTACATTGTCACTCAAACTTTACAATGATCACTCCCCAATCCACGTCTACTTAGCGAAGCAACATAATGTAAAACGATGGCGACAATGTTATATGGTTCAGACCTACCTCAATGAACTACTGGGTGAAAAGCATAGTCATGCTGCATCAATTTCCTACCATGCGTCCTACCACAAAGAACTAAGTGCATAATAAAATCATAGGTAATGAAACATGATCAAGATGCAACTTGCCTTGGTACTGTTGGTTGAATTCTAAAGACTGATAATATTCTGCTTCGCACTCCGGGCAATCTATCGCAAAGGAAGATAAACAAACATAAGCAAACATTTCAGAAAACCAAGAAGAACATGCAAAGCAAGAAGTATCGGAAAAACCAAATGAACAAACAACACACTTAACTAGCATGAAAATATTCTAAGTGCAAAACAACATAGGCCTATGGTTCAAAAAGTGATGTGAGCTATAGCGCATACTAATAAAAATATTAAAGGGCAGATTCTGTGTGAAAATTATTGTGACAAAGGTCCAGGTGATAGGGTTTGGCTACGGTGACATAATGCAAAAAGGAACAACTAAATCGGAGCTTTGGTTTGGGAGATATGGCCATTTGAAGTTCGAATTCGAATCTGAATAAATTCAAATTTGAATCTACCAAAAGTTTGTAAAAAAAATACCACTGGATAGATCTAAACATGACGAAGATTTTGCCGTTGGTTTCATCAAGTTTGGATCTACGGTTTAAAAGTTATGACTAATCTAAGATCAGGGACTAATCTACTAATTACAGGGACTAAACAGAGAAGAAAACTGTCGCAAACAAGTCCCTGGCCACGTGGCTAGACGAAAGGCGTTCGCCGCGTAGCTTATACAGCGGACGACCACAATCTAAGAAAACGGTGGTGGCGGCTAACTATACAGAACCCGATCGGTTTTTAGAATAAAAATCTGCGGTTAACCGCGTACCGGTTCAACTAAAAAAACAAACTAATCTAATCTGGGCCGTTGATCTTCGATCTAACGAACAAGAGGAGGTCTGGCGGCTTACAGCGGCTAGCGACGTCGGCGACGAGCAGAGGACGGCGGCGCGACGTCGGGCGATGGCGGGGCAGCGGCTACGGTGGGCAGCGGCGTCGGGGAAGAAGACGGGGAGGTGCGGCGTGGCTTGGGCGTCCGGATGGTGGCGTCGGGGCTCCTCAGGGGCGTCGGGGTCGGCGAGGCGAAGGCGGCGGCGCTCCGTGGGCTCCGGCGAGGTCGGGCGTCGTCGGGGCGTCATCTCCGACGGGACCTAGGCGAGGAAAAGGTGTCAAAAAGATGTGCAAGTTCACAGTGGCAAGATTGACGAAGGATCAAGGGCTCGGGGTGGTTTACTGGCAGCGGAATGCTCCAGCGAGGTCCGTTCGGCCGGCGAGATCCAAGTGGCGACTACGGGCAGCAGGAGCGGCGTGGGAAGAAGCGGGACGGCGAGATCGACGGAGGGGGTCTCGGGGCATTTATAGGCGCAGGCAGGGCGTCGGGGACCAGCGGATAAGCCTCATCCGTGGCGCTTCGCCGGCGGTTGCGGGCGGGCACGCTCGCGGCTTGTCCCGTGCGGCGCGACGGGAGGTTGGGGATGAGCTGGGAGGCGGGGCCCACCAGTCAGCGGGTGTGGGCGGGGCGACCGAGCGAGAGGCGAGGGCGGTCGATCGAAGCGAATCCCCTTCAGGTGCTGGAGCAGGCCATGGGCCGGTGGCTGCGTGAGCGCGCGTGTGTGTGCGCGTGTGCGCTTCTTTTTTTAAAACAGAAAACATATGTGGCCCAAAACAAATTCAAATGAATTTCTAAAAATTCCACATAAATTTATAAAATCACTATTGAAAATATATAGAATAATGAACATTAATTCCAGCACAGATAATTTTGAAAATAATTTTCTAATGCAATAAATGCACTTTAGGCCAATATAATAAATTCCAAATAAACTACAAAAACTTCAGATGTTCCCATAATGAATCTTCCAACTCCTTTATGTTTGAGGAAGTCATTTTATCCCCTCTCCTTTATTTTCTTTGAGTGAAAAATAATATTTGAACATTCGAGAAAACTCCAACATGCGATAAATCATGAGATGCAAATGATTTCAAATATTATTTTAAAATAACGTCTATTGGTTTCATAATCCATTTCCATTTTCTTTTTGATAATTGAAGGAGTCATATTTCCTTCTCTCTTTATTTTATTTGAATGAATGGAAATGTTTTTTAAACTCAAAACGAAAAACTTTCCAAAAGTGAACCAAATGAAATTCAAAAGTGCTCCTCATCACTCTCCACTCCATTTCAATTTTTTGAAGAAGTCATGTTATCTTCTCTCATGAAAATCCTTGAGTGGCATAAAGTTTCTGATTCGAAATATTCTCAAATGGAATTCAAATCATTTTCAAACCCCTTTTTATTTCTTCAAATGGAAGAAGTCATATTATCTTCACTCTAGGGTATTGTGATGAGATGACTTTGAATTCATGGAGATCAAGAAAAATGCAAGATAAAAGTTTTGGGAAAGTCCTTTTATTCCCTCTCATTCAACTTTCAAAAAAATAAAAATTCTATTTCCACTCAATTTCACACAATCAATCACACAACAATCAAACAAACAATCATAATAATTTATTTAATATAACATTCCAAAATTTAGAATTTTGGGATGTTACAACAACGTAACTGGGTGATTATAAAGGTGCTCTACAGGTGTCTTCGATGGTGTTTGTTGTGTTGGCATAGATCGAGATTAGGATTTGTCACTCCGATTGTCGGAGAGGTATCTCTAGGCCCTCGCGGTAATGCACATCAATATAAGCCTTGCAAGCAATGTGACTAATGAGTTAGTTGTGGGATGATGCATTACGGAACGAGTAAAGAGACTTGCCGGTAACGAGATTGAACTAGGTATTGAGATACCGACGATCGAATCTAGGGCAAGTAACATACTGATGACAAAAGGGAACAACGTATATCATTATGCGGTTTCACCGATAAAGATCTTCGTAGAATATGTGGGAGCCAATATGAACACCCAGGTTCCGCTATTGGTTATTGACCGAAGACATGTCTCGGTCATGTCTACATAGTTCTCGAACCCGTAGGGTCCGCACGCTTAACGTTCGGTGACGATCAGTATTATGAGTTTATGTGTTTTGATGTATCGAAGGTAGTTCGGGGTCCCGGATTTGATCACGGACATGACGAGGAGTCTCTAAATGATCGACACGTAAAGATATATATATTGGAAGCCTATGTTTGGATATCAGAATGGTTCCGGATGAGTTTGGGCATTTCCCGGAGTACCGGGAGGTTACCGGAACCCTCCGGGGAGTATATGGGCCTTATTGGGCCTTAGTGGAATAGAGGAGAGGAAGGGAAAGGTGGGAGGCGCGTCCCCCTAGCCCAATCCGAATTGGGTGCCCCCCCCCTTTTCCTTTCCCCTCTCCTCCCCTTCCTTCTCTCCTACTCCTACTACTTGGAAGGGGGGAATCCTACTCCCGGTGGGAGTAGGACTCCCCTAGGGCGCGCCGTAGAGGGCCGACCCTCCCCCTCCTCCACTCCTTTATATACGGGGGAAGGGGGCACCCCAAAGACACACAAGTTGATCATTGATACCTTAGCCGTGTGCGGTGCCCCCCTCCACCATAATCCACCTCGATCATATCATCGTAGTGCTTAGGCGAAGCCCTGCGACGGTAGCATCATCATCACCGTCATCACGCTGTCGTACTGACGAAGCTCTCTCTCAACGCTCAGCTGGATCGAGAGTTCGTGGGACGTCACCGAGCTGAACGTGTGCAAATCGCGGAGGTGTCGTACTTTCGATACTAGGATCGGTCGATCGTGAAGACGTACGACTACATCAACCACGTTGTCATAACGCTTCTGCTTACGGTCTACGAGGGTTCGTGGACAACACTCTTCTCCTCTCGTTGCTATGCATCACCATAATCTTGCGTGTGCGTAGGAATATTTTTTGAAATTACTACGTTCCCCAATAGTTTTTTTATTGTTGAGGGAAGTGCAAATTGTTTTGGTACTGTATACGTTATGTTTGTTGTCCTGATTTATTTAGTTTTTTTGTTGTATTTGAATGCATTTCTAGTAATATAGTAAAACGGGACATGGCTCTCTCTAGTGATGAGGTGCGAATTGTCTTTTTTGGTACACGTTAAGCTTGTTCTCCCGAAATTTCAAGCCGCGCTTTGTTATGCCGAAATTTCAAGCTAGCATATCTGTCTATCGTGCTACGAAACTCCCGCCTCTTCAACCCGCGACTTGTTACCCCGAAATATTTAAGATATATCTTTGTCTCGTTGTGCTCCAAAAACTCCCTCCATCTCAACCCGCGCCTTGCTATCCCAAAATTACAACGCGCGCGAAAACTCCCACCTCCTGCGAAATCCCCACACGCGAAATGCCCATGATACCCCTGAACCGAAAGAACCGCCTAGCTCAAATCAATGGGGATACTTTCATAACTTACCCCACATTTCAGACAAGCGCGTCCCTAAGCCATGGTTCCCCACTCCCATCCCATCCGCCCACCCATTTGTACACCGAGGCCGCGAAAACCCGCGAAGCCCCACACCCTCCTACGTCCGCCACCCAGCAGGAGCCTCTCCCTCGACGACGTCGTCCACAGCAACACCTCGACGTCCCTCGTCCATCATACCAGATGAGGATCCGTCGTCGATCTCGTCGTCCCGCCGGTTCAGCCACCCCGTCCTCCACCTCCAAAGAGCTGCCCCGACGTTCCCCTCGTCTTTTGCGCCACCTCCATTCCCACACCGCCGTCTTCACATGCACCACCGGAAGAGCAGCATCATCACCGTTTCCTCGGATGAAGCTGAGGCCTAATCGGCGCCACCAAAGAGATTGTACACTAATCGCCACATTTTCTTCTTGATTCGATCTCATGGTGCTGACGGCGCACGGTCCCGAGCCGACATGGCGCGACTCCATCCATGGCGGCGGCGGCGGCCACTTCCTCCACGGCATTGCTCCCTCGATAGCGACGTCCACATCAGTAGGAGTTGCTGTTGCTTTAGCTCTTGCTCGCGCTGCTGCTCTGCTCTTGCTCTTAGTCCCCTGTCTGGCCTGCTCTTGCATTGCTCTTGCTCTTGCCCGTGCTCGTGCTCGCGCTGCTGCTCTCGCTCTTACTCTTGCTTGCGATGCTTCTCCGATTTGGCTACACTTCAGTCAACTGAATCGACTTTTGGGTCAGTCGATTTTCAGGGAGTGGGGGGGGCTCGCCGGAGTTAAGGAAGGACCGGCTGCAACGGGGAGGGGGGCTCGCTGGAAAGGTACCCCACTATCTATCTTAGGGTTCAGGGTGGGTCCGGTGGTGGGGCGGTGGTGTGGGGATCGCCGAAGAAAAAGCTCGGCGGGAGGGGGGCTAGAGGGATGGCCGAGGTAGCGGCGGATCAGCGGTGGGGAGTGGTTTTGGGGCGGGCGGGGCGGCGCACCGTCGGCCGCGGGCGGCGGTTTGGCAGATGGTGGCTGGCGGCTCAGGGGGTGGAGGTTGAAGATGAACTGCTACACGACCAGCTGCCCCGGCCCTCGCACGCGCTGCTGCTACTGCTTTTCTGCTACTAGTGTGTTCAGTTTCGACAATAAAATTCAGTTTCGACACATTCACTTGGTGACAATGTAGTGCAAGATATAGTTTTTTTAGTTTCATTTTCTTCTTTCCTGAGTCATAGGAACCACCGAACTGTCAAGTGGGGTCCCAATGAACAAAGTCAAAAAACTGATGTGATGCTCAACCTAGATCCTATGTCTTCGAGTGAAGACAATGAGAGAAAATCTTATCCAGAGTTGGATAAGTTAGCTTTGCTTGTAGCCCAAGTCAACCTGCCGAGTGTGTTTGAAATTCGACTGTTAGACACGTGTCAGTTCCTTAGTGACCCAGGTCATTTCGGACATATCATGTCAGGTTGCCTCCTGGCTATAAATAGCACACCCCCTACACCATAAATCAGTGGTTGCTCAAAGTAAGTGCACGATTTTTGTTGTTTGAGAGCAAGCCACCTCCAAAGCCTTTGAGAGAGAATCCTTGCGAGGACAAAGTCCAAAACACCCAGAGCCCAAAGAGTGTTTGGCATCACTGAAGTATTTCTGTCCGCGTGATCTGAAGACTTATTACACTTAAAGACTGTATTTTCCAGTCGATTAGGCGTCGCGTGCTGAGGATCTAAGAGTCATTGTGGATCACCGGTGAACGAAGTCTGTGAAGATTTGAAAATCTACCTTGAAGACTTACCAGAGTGATTGGGCGAGGACTAAGTGTCCTTAGCTTAAAAGGAATAAGGTGAAGATGCGGTATTCTGCGTTCAATCTCAGCCTCCCTAACCAGACGTAGAGTTGTCACAGCAACTGAAACTGGTCAATCAAATCATTGTCTTCGTGAAACTACTGGTTCTATCACTTCACCCTTTACTTTCTGTTTAGTTTCGTAAAGTCATTGCTTGCTTGCCCTGTTTGACTTCACTTAATGAAGATATTCTCTCTGATTGCATATTTGGCTTCACACTATCTTCTTATTCTGATATACTCTATCTAGCAGCTAGTTGTCCTCGTGCTTACCTCGAAATGTTCCTTTGACTATAACGTGTCTAGTGTAGTTCATCTTCCACTGTATGTTGTGTAGGTGTTGTTTGCTTGCTAGTCTTCGAAGACATTTCATGTCTTGAAGACTTGAAGACTTTCATAAAAATCGTTTATTCACCCTCTTTAATCAATAACTAGCACTTTTAAGCACCACTATGATTGTTACTTCTGGATCAACCCAGTAAAGTTCCTCAGGTGAGAGCAGCCGAAAATTGATTGTCACAAATGCACAAAAATCAATCAGCATGTCGGAAGAAGAAATGGGTAAACATAGAGTTGACGAAAATGCGAAGTCGGCCTTCCGATAAGTCGTCAAAACTAATGTCACGTAGGTGCTCGTCACACTCGACACCATAGACGAAAAAACGGCTAGACCATACTAGCCACTAAAGACCGGTAAGCAAGGGAGGTCCTTGGATTATAAGAACCCTACTCGAGGCTGCATGCCCGGCCCATGAAGCTCTCTGACAGCTTATGTTTAGGTCCTACAAGTCCGATTGCCTGGTTTTTCGGTCAAGCCGATCCGGGCGCACACATCTCAGCTAAGAAGCTAACCTCGAAAACACTCAAGAAATTATCTTAGAGGCAGAAGCCAACTACTGGCTAACCAAGCATTTAACATCATGATCGAAGCACTTAAATTAATTAAAAGGCCAAATTTTGCTTTGCCCACATATATACACAAAGTAGTTGGTCAAACTCCTAAAGGTTTATACAAAAGTACTCCTCGACATATCAAGTGCATACGACTAATTTATGATCCTCTAGAGGTGGCAGCTCTTCTCGGTAATCCGAACAAAGTTGCCGTCGACACCTTTGGGGCCAGCCCTGGCGATCTGGCCGACGTCCAAGTCAGGATAATGTGTTTGGAGCATCGCCCAAGCTTAACAGGCGCCTTCGTGAGCGCTTGGCGCCTTTCACTCCTAGATCCGGGCACACGCCTCCTGAAAATGCCGGGAGAGCTCGAAGGAAACGGCTGAAGAAAAGGAGCCCTAAAACTTACTTCATGCCTTAAAATTGTTTTTCATTGCCGTATATTAGGGCAGTTGTTGAAGATGTTCTTACTTCTTATTTTCAGAGTATCAATTTTTTTTTACACGCCTTCTAGGAATGTGATTTGATGGATTTTTTTCAAGCACTTAAAACTTGTCAATGTTTCGCCCAATTTTTTTTTTTTGGAATTTCATGATTTTTTTTCCAATTTTTTTAATTTTACTGTTCACCCAAGCTCAATGAGCTCGGGTGCAGACACTGCGTCCACGCTCGAGTCTTATTCTCGTAGGAGAAACTGCATAGGGGAACTCAAACCCGGGCTGGCAATAGTAACCTCTGTGCTGTCTACTGGTAAGCCCCAGGACGGTTCTTTTTTTGAGAAAACGCAAAGGACGACGTCCTTTGCATTCCTTTTCACTCAAAAGGTAGAAGTTCAGTAAGAATCCTCCTAGGCGCAAACCCCGCCGATCCACGCGGATTTCGCCCCTGCCGGGGTCGAATCCCGGTCTCGCTGGTGACAACCTTCGGTTAGACCCAGTCTGGACCAAATCTCTCCCAAACCCCGTGGAAATCGCTGGGAAACGACCCACGCGTCCCACCCCGAGGAAGCCAACCCTCCCGCGAAACGTTACGGTGCATCTCTCTCTCCCCCGACTCTCTCTCCCTCTCTCGATCTGGCGACGGCGAAGCGGGCGCCGGAGACGCTACCGGAGCAGATGGAGGCGACGTGCGCGAAGAGGCATGAGCTCGCCGGCGACCCAGAACAACCATGGAGCCCGGCCGATCCAATCTCCTCCGCCACCTCACGCCAGAGAAGAGGAGGCAGCTGCCGACGAGATCTTCATGTTGGTTATCTCTTTCTCTCCGTGTTTGCCTGCTTCCCATCTACTGTCTTCTCTCTCTACCTGCAGCAAGGCGTTGGCGATGCCAGCCTAAAGTCCTGCTGTTAATTGATACTCCTGTGGAGGATTAACCGAATGCATCATGGATTGCATGGTGACATGTATTTAGTCCCCGAGCGGATTTGGTGTACGGTGGGGGGTCACCCAATCCTCTAGAGTATTAAATCCACTAGAGGATTAAATACACTGCAGCCGAACAAGGCCTAAGAGGTATGGGGTACAAAAAAGACCCAGGACGGTTCTTGGGTTCCCAAATTATGGAAGTTCAACATTTTGAAAGTTTGCAAACTTTGAACATGTGAATTCTGAAAGGTGAGTGATATATTTCTAACCAAGAGTAACTCAAATAGTTGTCGCAAACTTGTTTGTGAGAAGTAGACTTGAACCATGCAGCCAGAAGCAAAAGCAACTTGAGGTAAAAGCTGTCGAGCTTCAGCAAGCCAAAACAGCAGAGTGTCCATCAGCAAATGAGGAAGCAAACATGGCTGCCTTTTTGTACTGGACCATAATCAGCAAGTGAATTTCGTAGGTAAAATATAATTTTCTTTTCGAACATTGCATTCCATCCTGGGGAAAAGGATGTTCCACATAATAACAGAGAATATTCCTATGGAGCATGTATCATACAATCATTGCTTTATTCTTGCAAGGATCCAACTTTCTTATACCTTGCACAGCACCGAACAGTTGAACTTGGAGCCAATGATTAAGACTACATTTCTGATCCTTTGACATCGCAAAGCTCACGCACCAGGAAAAAGAATGTCAATGGCCAACAAGCAGAAGTTTGAGCAGTGCCATCCTTATGTAGAGGCCATTCTTAGCCTGCCTAAAATATGCAGCCCTTGGATCACTATCAACATCTACTGTGATCTGCAAAACGACAAACATTGAATCCTGCACATTCCAATTTGACACGAGCTAGGAACCAATTAAACCCATGTATCACTATGATACAATACCCAAGCAACCAAGAAATAACATGTCAACTGCCACGAACGTTGATTCCTTCAGAGAAATGAAGGAAATCATAGGTGATTCTCATGAAAAGATAACTTTCACATTGTTAGGTAATTAGTACATGTTGCTGCTCGGATGTGGAA